>NC_135688.1:7493488-7527229 GCF_964276395.1 Gasterosteus aculeatus | reverse complement strand
AGACCTGACATGTGGACTGTTACTGTTTACCTACTTCACATCACAAAGTGTTGCTTTAACTGACCACTCTGTTATTTGTTAATGCATGATTCTCGGCAGAAATCTTTTGCCGCGGATGTTTATAGTCTTTCTTTGGCTATGCTTCATTTACAAGAGCCAGTAAAGCTCTTCTGAAATTGGGCTGAGTTGGGGAGGCAGTAGAGGGGAATTAGAGCAGCAAAGAAGGAGGGAGAGGGAGACAGATGTTTAGTCACTGGAGGATGTAGTCAGCGTTGTAGCCGAGCCGTCTGACTGGCAGCGGGAATAACAGAGGAGCAGGAAAATGAAACGGAGAGAGAGGAGGAGGTGGAGAGTACATGCACAGAGGGCGGCAAATTAAAAGCGAAATGTGCATCAAACCAGCGGCTGAAAAAGAAGAGGAGATGAAATAAAGGACGTGAAGAGAATAAAGATGGAAACGAGGAAGAGAGCGGAAACTAATGAACAGAATTGAAGAAGAAAAACAGTGTGAGAATAAACGTGTGGTAAAGTTGTAATTGAGCGGAGATGAGAGGTCGATCGGGGTGAAGCGACGTGGCGCACCGTCTCTCACAAAAACAGCTGACGAGCAGGGGAAAGAAAGAGCAATAAAACAAGGCAAAGTGAGCGTGATGGATATGAAAAGAGTGAATGTCCGTTGCGGGGAACAAAGGAGAAACAGGACTAAGAGAGAGAGAGAGGGCTGAATAAGCAGTGTGAAGAACATGAAGGAAGAAGAGAAGTTGGTAAAGAGAGATAAAGTTAGTGAACACACTGTGGGGAGGGGGGGGGGGGGGGGACACCCTGGTGAATGAGAATGAAGGATGATAGGGGGAAGGAAACAGAATGTGCAGTCTCAAGGGGATGTAGATTAGATGGAGAGTGAGCGTCTCCCCCCCATCATTTGCTCTTTCGCAGTCCTTGACAAACAAAACTAATGTGACTCACTCGTCAGGAATTGCCTTCGAAAATTGGTGGTCTGTGCGACCCGGTGTTAATGTTTCCATAGAAACGAAACCCATTCAGTTCATTTCAGTGCATCAGTGCCCACGTTCATCAAATAACAAAATATCTCATTTGTAGTGAACAAAATGCAACGTTAAGGTGATATAAGTAGTTAATGCTAATAGTGTTATCAACACAATGCATGCTATAATAGACTGAAAGCAGCAGCAGCAGCACAGCCACAGCACGTGGAGGAAAGAGCCCGATTTCACTCACCAGGTAACGCAAGGACAGCTCATCGACGGGACGACGATAGTGGAGGATTAGAGAAAGCAAAAGCGCTCATTCTGCAATATTTCTGATTAAACCCAATGCTAAGCATTAGCTTTATTCAAGGTTAAAGCTATTTTGTAAAATTCCCTCTAACAAGCCGTGATCGGGTGTATCTCGGGCCCGTATTGTGAACGCACCAGCGCTCACAATGGGAGAGCAATGAAGAGTTTGCCATATTGGTTCAGACAGCAGACTACTGTTATTATTTGATTTGCCTCACAGTAGGATAGAGGTGCTCTCACGCTCTGCAAATATTGAGCATCGTTGAAGAACATGTTGTCTGGGGAAATGTCTGGTGTAATTGTAACACCGTTCTTATCAGAAGCATTTCTCCTATTTAGATTAAGAAAGTGCAAACATTTAAATCGGCTGGGGAACAGGGGAGTTTCAGTCCACCTGTGGGTGATCGGGTAGAAAGACATCGCATCCCTTGGATGGAAATGGAGTCCGACAAAGCGACTCACTGCATGAAAACACAAACATACATTCGGGTGATGAATTGAAGTCAATAGCAAGATTTGTATTATAAAGCGTCACGAGCTGTGAGAACCACTTTGAGTCAAATACCTCAAACACTTAATATTTACAGGAGTAACTCTGCTGTGTAACAATACTGTGGCTGCAGCTGGTGTTTTAATTACACCGATAGCCCCTCAGGCAAGGTGTTGCGTGGAAACAAGCTCTCTGAAGGGATTGTGAGGCAAATTAAATGGCTCTCAAGTGCAGCTATTTGGTACTTACTTGGATTTTCAGTTGGATAATAACAGAAAGACGGCTGATCTTTTATAAAGCAGCAGGCAGAGTTTGTACATAATATCAAAGCACGGATTTTTCACCGGTCATTAAAAGACAAGGTGTTCCTTTCCTGATCTGCAAACATCCTCAAAACGTTCTGACCAATACGGAGCAAACATGCTTGTTTGTTTGGCTGCTTTGACCCTCTGTCACACGAGGCTTTGGAAGCTTCAGCATGCGATATTTGTTTGTTTTCTGCCCACAAAGGAAGATTTCACGGACAAGAATTTGAGTGAAACAGTACTCAAATTATTGGTCAATTCACTTGAAAGTTGAAGTTTACGATTCATTTATTCTTCGTTTTTGAATCGAAAATGATTTTCCGGCTCCTGCTTGTCTAATGTGAGCAACTGTGGGCCTCTGTTTTAAGGCAATGTAGATGAAATTTGTTTTTCACTCACAGCGTTATTTGACGCTGCTGCACTCACAAGTAACCAATAGTTACTGAACCCACCGTGTCAAAAATTGAGCCTTTTGCTGGCGCTCATTGCCTACTTTCTAACTCACAGTACGTAAACTGATGCTTCCTCATGATTGCAGACACAAATGGGACACGAGTATCTCTGTGTTTCTGCATTTTGTTCTCTCTTTACAATATGCCATCACGCATTTTCTCTTTGAGTGTCTAATAATGATGCTCAGGGTTTCACACTTGAACGCCCAGATAAGCCAAATAGAGCCTCGCGCGTCAGTATCCGACGCCGTGGGACGTTAGAAAGCACCGTTTTTTTCTTCTTCTTCAAGCGGGCTAACCTAGCGCTCAATTTACTGCAACATAAATCCAACGCACCCTTTTGCCAAAGGGCAGCGTATGTGGGCTGGAGTCCCTGCTGCTAACCTGCAAACTCTTCTGGAACCGCTGAGCCCAATTGATGCTGATGCTGTTTATTTGGCATTTCATAAGCCCCGCATCCAACCATGCATCCAACCATGCATCCGCCCGTTGAGCTCTGAGTCTCGGTTGGCTCGGGAAGGATTTGCGATTGTCACTCCCAATCTTCACGCTGCAGATCTATCTGCCAGAGAAAGAGGGATGGAAAAGAACAGGTCAGTCCAAAAAACTGAAAATGATTAAAGAAAAGTAAGTTCAAGTCAGCTCAACGCTGTTTAACAGCACAGGAGGTGAATAGTACGGTCTAGGAATCAAGTACTTGAAGTTTGTTCAGTACCTGCTGAAAATGCTTAAGTACAAGATACAGATCGTGGGGGGGGGGAAATGGTTTGACGCCAGTGGGTTTCTGCCACGAGGGCTGAGTGAGGGTGAGAACATGACAAATGTCAGAAGTCACAGTGCAGCAGGATGAGAGCAGGAACCGCTCTCGCCCCAGGAGATGTGCCCCTGCTCAGGGAGAGAGATAAACACTGTGTATCCGTGTTGTGTGTTTTATATATATATTTACGTGTGTGTGTGTGTGTGAGAGGGAGAAATCCTCTGTGTCTTTGTTACTCTGACAATGGTGCTCCGACACAAATGAAAAATATTCTTCATTTTTTTTTTCTCTCTCTTCTGTCAAACGCGTTTATCTTTTCCTCTCCAACTGTCAGCGTTTCTCCCCATATTTTCCTCACTCCCTCTGATTCCCCATTTGTGTATCTCAGCATTTCTCCCGCTGTCGCTCTGGCTCCCCTTCTGTCTCTTTTTGTCTTCATTAGCTTCCCCCTGTCCTGTTTTCATTTCATCAGGTTTACTCTCTGAATTTCGTATGAGAGGGAGGGAGAGAGAGAGAGAGAGAGAGAGAGAGAGAGAGAGAAGGAAGGAGGAGGGGGGGGAAGGAGGAAGGAAGGAGGAGAGGGGACATGGATAGAAGCCCACACGGTAGAGGGAGGCGACATTGTTAAAGCGATATGAGAGGGGGGAAAAAATAGAAAGAATATGAAAAGGAGAAGCGGGGCGAGATGGCAGGGGGGCGGGGCTACGGGGAGCAGGATAAGTGATCCCAGTGGTAGATAGAAGGTCAGATACACACTGACAGTCAGAGCACTGATCAACCGACCACACACACACACACACACGCATTCATACACAACATCAGCATCTGCTCAGCATCACACACACACACACACACACACACAGACACTGCTTCATCATACAACATACACACATCATACAACTTGCAAACATGGCCCAAGCAGTCCCAAGGCTGATGTTTGAAAAAACTTGTGCTAAAGCACGCACACGTGTACACACGCCTGTGTAGGTGTACAGACACACACAGCCCAGCAACAACCAACCTCACATCAAGTTATGTGTTGAAACAAAGAGTTCGGGAGATATAAAGGAAAGACAATTTGTGTGTAGTTATTACATTATTCACCTATTAAGTGAATATCGATGGGTGCTCGTGAGAGTGTGTGTGTGTGTGTGTGTGTGTGTGCAGAGCTAATTGATTATCCTCGTCAGCCCTGCTGTTCAGACTGCAGTGGCTGTCAGCAGGAGCCAACTGCTACACTAACAAGCCCCATCAACACACACACAGGCACGGACACACACACACACACACACACACACACTCTCACATTAGCAATTAATGTAAAAGGAGCCGCGCAGACTCACATCCACGTGTAGAGGATCATAATCATAAAATTCATCCAGCGCGACACTTTGCTGTTTGAATGACGTACTTTAGAATTATCTTTCGAATTCCCTGGCATTTCTTGATATATGAAAAGTATACGAAGGCCAAGCCCTTCATAAGATGGGTAGGTAGATAGATAGATAGATAGATACTTTATTTATCCCCAGGGGGAAATTTGGGATCAATAAACCCTCAAGCCAGAGTCACACAGAACTGAAATCCACCTTCAGATCGACAGGATGGGCGATCAAAGTTCAAAAATGTCTGCTGATTCGCCCTCTTTTTACTACATATGCAGCACGGGACTAAGGGACCACATGTTCGACACACCACACAACACTCTGCATCGACACACACGCGCACACACACACTGGGAGGATATTGCTGATGAAGTGCGGGTAAATATACTCCATCACAGTTTAGGAGGTCACGTGCAGACGAGCTCCTCTCATCCCTCATCCTCTGCTTCCCTCTGTAAGGAGCCTCCCTCGAACCCGCCTCACAATCTGCCATCACAAGCTGAGCCGGTTTCCTTCGCCCAGCTGCTTCCTCTTCTGTGGCACACATGGTTTTTCTGTCTTATCTGTCGCTACTTTCGCAGCCCTTCCTTTCTCCGTTTCTTGCGGCCCTCCTCCCCGATGATGGACGCAGCTTTCCGTCAGTCGTCGTTTGTGCAACACTGCATCTGAATGGCACATGAGCGAGGTGTGAAACATATAAGTTATACATTGATGTGTTTGTATGATTTGTATATCTGTGTGACTGTTTTCATCTGTTTGGATATGAGGCTGAGGCTTCTGTTTCTGTGACTACGGCTGGGAAATACGGCCCAAAATATCATGATCAGGTTATTTGATATCATGTTTTCCTCTCAATACTAAATAATCACATGGTAAAGCCTATTTTTAATACTCCTTCATGTCATTAATTCATTCATTAATAAGGAACTTTAGTGCAAAATGGCCATGAAAGTGAAATTATGAAGAAGAAAATACAAAAAATCAAGCTGAGCAGTGATTATGTACACATGTATGCTCACAAATGTAAGATTCAAACATAGTTTAATTCCACTCGGTTTGATTAGAAATGTATTCATTTGTTCTTGTGCATTATCTCGACATCTTTCAATTCAAAGACAATACATTTTAAAATATGAATTTCACTATGCTAATATCAACAGCTGTAAACAAACAACAAATATGTATTTGCATTTGATCAAAACAAAGATATAACTTTGCACCGTTATGTTAAAAGGAATGTATGTGAATTGACTGATTATCCATAATCCGTGTGCCAAAATGCTTGTTAAAAGGCAAATGTGCCGACTATAATTTGTGTTCTAATCTGCATTGATGATGCATCGCATCCCCGTCTTTGGCCTCAAGCCAATTTTGCACAGATTCTCATTACCTTTACGTGCCGTAGTCTCTCTCTCTCTCTCTCTCTCTCTCTCTCTCTCTTGCTTGTATTAATGCTCCTCAGTCTAAGCGCCCATTAATATGCATATTTCTGCGTGCACACACATGCATCTGCATGCGTGTGCACCACCTTTGTATTTGTGTGTCTCGGCTGCTTGAGCCGTTCAGCTACAGCGTCTCCGCTGACCTGTCCCCAGCGCTGACTCAGCTGCTGGTCTCCTCTGCATTATTCAGCGAGCTTAGCCAGAGCGTTAAACAAGAGCACATCACGGCCGAGGATAGAGGAATGCTAAGTGGACCCACACAAGACATGCAGAACGTAGAGGTGTTGGCTTAGTGCGCGGCAGAGATTTGATCGTGGAGACGAGGTGAAATTCATGTTTGAGTGTTGTGTTGTTGCATCTCTGGATGACCATCAACACATAAAATATGTAGGAGATTGTCACAGTTAAAAAACATGATATAAATATTCTGCAGGTATATCACGGGATATGAAAATGCTGCTTTGGAAATCATAAACATGAAAACGGTATGGTCCTTCAATTTAGGTAAGACAAGTGTAATAATTATTTGTGTGTGCTTGGAGATAAGGGCATGCAATCTCTGAGATCGAGCCCAATAACATTTGTAAACCGCCTGTTTACAGGATAATAACAAAATTAAAGTCGTATCATCTATTCTTAAATCGTTTTCGTCACATAACATTACGAGGGTGACTTAAGAAATGGACGTCCTTTCAGCCTTTCAAACGTTGATTTTCTGCCCTAGTTGGCAGAGTGCAGCTCATCCTTCTTTATAGCCATTAGGCTAATTTGTCCCCAAAACAGGTGTTGAGTCATAGATGCCTGAGAGGCATCTATGACTCAACAGAGGTGGATGCTAATGCTGATGAAAGGCCCAAAAGGACCATTTTTGTAGATTGTGCACATAAGCAAGTGAGACCCAAACGTGTACATAACTACATTATATGCATACAAATAAGTTTTTGTCCTTACTTATTCATTAGTGGAAATCAGCCATGCTCTTTGTGTGTCCTATGGCGTGTTTCATGTGTTTTGGTGTCCTGGGGCTTTGTGGACGTCCCTTGTTCTTTCCTCTGTCTCCCTCTCTGTCTTTTCACTGCCAGTAATCCCTCTTCTTTTTTTCTTTTTTTTTTAATCTGCCCGCATTTATTTTCTCTCCCTGTTTCCCTTTCACCCCCTTCATCTGTCGTCCTCGTCTACCCCGCCCAGCCACTTGCCCCTGTTTCTCCCTCATCCTCCCCACTGGCCCTCATCTCACTCTCTATTCAATGTGCTCAATAAGGAGTGATTCCCGACCTTTCTCAACACTCATCTTGGCCTTCCCCACATTTTTTGTCTGTGTCTTTTTTCTCTCCCTCCTACTCTTTCAGTCGGAAGGCGGCGTTTTAGTCGTGTCTGTGGCCGTTTGTTTAACCTCTTCCGTCCGTGTCACAGAACATGCCTTTGTGTCGGCTTCAAAGAAACACACACACTCTCACACACAAATGCACTCGCACAAAATCTTCTAAATCCTCAAACAGAAGTAGATGCCCACAATAATACCCACAAAGTGCACACACACACACACACACACACACACACACATTGTCACATGCTGACACTCACACTGAAGGTGAGAGATTGGAAAGCAAAGAGAGAGAGAAATAGGGAGAATTGGTCTGACTAACGTGTACTGATAATGATAATGATGATGATAATAATGATGATGATGATGATGATGAAATTGTTCTCGCATCTCGGCAGCTCCATTTGCAACATTGATAAGACAAAAAACAAGGACACATCCATTTACTATAGCACATTACAATGACAGAAGACAATACATACATGAACCGTCAACAGAAACCACATTTGTCTTGTTTTTTTCTTTTAGCAAAAGCATTCAATGTGGTCTTTACACAATGTTGTTTTTCAGTTACATGTATGTCTCTAGTAGGACAAATCCTTATAAGATAACAGACACTATGAACAAAATGGTAGCCAGATGGTAGAACTATAATATAAATATTTTCAAAAAGCTGCAAAATAATTTGTTTTATTGTTACACTTAGCACTAAAGTGTTTAAGTGTTTTAAGCTAAGCTTTAAAGCAGTACACACAAGTTTTTGTCATGGGTATTTGTTATGGTCTATGCTTTTTAATTGAGATGGAATCCATTCCATCCCTTCATGTTTTCCACCAGTCTGACCAAGAACTATACGGCCATCAAGCCACCAGAGCAGCTCTTTTGTGTCCATCTGCGGGTGCATGATGCTTGTGGTGTGTTCTTATCTATAATTGTACATAATTATATAGGCCTGCTGTTCTCTATAATTCATGGACATGTACACTTCAGTTGCCTCTGGACAAATGCAACGCATGAGTGCCTATGTGGACTTTCCCACACACCCTTCCTCTAAACATGTATTCTCCTTCTTCATCATGATTCCAGTCGGCCTGGAGAAAACTGAAATGTCCCCTTTACTCTCACCCCCGTTTATATTCTGCCTTCCTCTCCGTGCGATCGCTCCACTTCAGAATCACAATTCCGCACACTTTTACACCGGCTGCATGAAAAACACGCAGTGTCTGTGCATGAAAAGAAGTAGTGGAAGTTAATTGGTTTCGGCAGCAAAGGTGGGGCTGCACCAAAATGATAATCTGAAAGAATAATAGATTAGACGGAGAGGGAAGTAGAGAGTAGTTCAACAACATGGTAGTGACACACTATGTTTTTTAACCCTTTTCAATCAATTAATGTTTAACGCCGCGGGAGCAACTCAAACCGTTGTTTACCCCTCAGCCAGGGGGAGGAGGGAGTGTGGGGGGGCGTTGGGAGAATTTACATGTCCTTTCTTTTTAATATCAAAGGCTGTTTCCGGCATGGTCCAAAGAGAGGGGAGGAGGTGAGGAGGGGAGGAGGGGAGGGGGGGAGGAGGGGAGGAGGGGAGGAGGGGTGTACAAGATGGTGCAGGATGGAGAGAAAAGAGGAAGTGAAGAAGGGGAGAAATGGGGAGAGAGAGCCGATGCTGACCAAAGCTGACACCCCTCGGCATGTTCACCTCCAGGGTGCATGTGCGCATGTGTGTGTGTGTGTGTGTGTGTGTGTGTGCGTCTCTTTTTCATGCCTCCATGCTTGCGTGGGTGTGACTGAGCAACAAGGGAGAATATTTAAAGCTGATTTGTCATGAGAGAGTGGCAATGGAGCCAGGACAGGCTTTGATAAGCAGCATAGCGCGCGCACACACACACACACACACACACACACACACACCATGAGCTAACATTTAGCCAGATGGAAAATGCTTTGGTTATTCCTCATGGGTGGGAATACTCAGAGGGTGCAAGCACAACTTCCCGCATCAACAACCAATAAACGCATACAATCACACACACACACACACACACACACACACACACACACACACACACACACACAAACACAGATGCACATAATTGCAACGGAAATATGGGCACACCACTACACACACACACTAATACACACACATGTATGCCAAAACACGCAGACAAGGGCAAACATGCTCACAGGGTTAGGCAGCAGTTTTGCTGCTAATGGGCAATGTTTTACATTCTGTCGCCACACACAGATGAACAAACAATTCAACAGATTACAATGCATGACAGCCAATGGCCCTGCAAAAACAACCACACATGATAATAATAACAATAGAGAACGCACAATGTTTAATTGGCTGTTGCTTCTATTATAATAATAATAACAGTACTATAATAATTACTATTATTGCGTTAATCTATACCAGTTAAATTGTCAAGTATCATCCTCACTAAAAATCAATCCCTATTTACTGTAACCCGAAGTTGACCTAGACAGTCTCAATACAAATGAAGTGATCGACAACCGTTGAGCAGATATTCCTTTCCTGAACATTTCCTTGTACTTCATTGATTAGTCATAGTTACTCTGTGTGCTTAAACTGAATTCATCCCTTTATGAAAGCATATTGGAAAGTGAACTTATTTACTTACAGTTGCCAGGCAACCACCTGAGACACCAGGCAGTTACATGCTCTCAGCCAGCTGTCACAGGCACACGGCCCCTTGTAAAATGACAAACAGAACAACGTATTTACCTCGTTGTTTTTATTCTTTATTTGTTTTCTTTGTACAGACAGAAACGAATAGCAGTGGTTCGCGGATTGGCAGAATTTGTTATCTTTGGACTGAGCCAGGCTCCTGTTTGAAGATTGCGCTGAGCTAAGCTAACCAGCTGCTGGCAGTATTAGATTGAACGGACAGACATGAGAGTAGTGTCTTATCTGTTTTTCCAAAAGAAAGCAAACCTTCATGTTTCCCAGAATGTCACAAACTACGTGACGCGAGTCTAAGAGTTTTTGGATGCGACTACTTAGTTTTTAAATAATTTGATATTCTAAAAGAACAGCAAATCCCATCCCTTGAAAGTTTAAAACACCGTCTTTTTTTTTGTCAGACACCGGGAGTGCCACCAAGAACGAGAACAGCAACATCGCACGTCTCAGGGGAGTTCTTCTCAGCCGAGAACGAGTGTATTGTGTGCGTCCCATCGGTGTGTCGGGGCTTTGGAGAATTCAGTTTGAGTAGATGAGAGTCAGACAGGATGTGACGGGATGACAGATGCAGGAAATGGGGTTGCCTTGTTATAGGTGATGTCCTGCGGGACTGTGTCTCTGATGTATCATAAGCAAGCTGTCACTCAAGAAAACTATTGTTTGGTCTACATGGAATAGAAAACTTATATTAAAGAGGGATGAAGATACATGTGACACTTTTAATTAGGACAGATACATGAAGTTATAATACTTTGTCCTCACCATTTTATTTTCTTGTGACTTCACATGTTTTGGTCTCTTTTGCGCGTTGCTTGCTGGGTGATTAGAGTGAGATTGACACATCAGAAATAGATCCCAGAGCAATGAAGAACATCACACCCTGGCACCGGAGGTGGGAGAGACAAATTTAATTTGTGAGAACTTACCCACTTACGTCCTGCCAGACGTACATCTTCATGCAAATACACGTAGTCAAGAACTTTTTCGTGCAACCTCACTGCCAAAAAAAATACACAGACACACACATTACCCAATCGCGCCGTATCGTTGTCACAAGTGTCCAGTCAGGAGACTGAAGGGTTCATTGCGAGGGTCAGAAAGTTTGTCTGTGTGTGTATGTGTACGTGTGTGCGTGTGCGTGTGCGTGTGTGTGTGTGTGTGTGTGTGGTGACTACATCGAGGGATGGGAGTCAGACTGTCAGTAATACTGTCATCACCTCTGACATCATCTGGTTCCCTGAAATTGCGGGAAAGTTCATCAGAGATTCTTGTTATGTAGCTGGTTTGAAACAAAAGTCAGGATCTAATGTGAGTCTCACATTTTTGCTGCTCTTATGGAAAGCAGTAGATAGCATGTGCTGTGCTCTTATATTACAGATGAAAATGAGTTGCAGTAAATTTAGAAACAGTGATATTTATCCATGATAAATGATATAATTGACTGTTTATTCAATGCTTTACTGTCGTTTAATCAGAATTGACGGCTATTACAACTCGCTCAAGCAGATGAGCTTCCCCACTCCTGTAAAAATACTTCTTATGCAGAATGGTACCATTATGGTTGCTATATAGAGACCCGAGAATAACATAATTAAGCCGTTTGTGCATTTCCCATGCCACATCAGGCAGCAGAGTAGCAGTGATGGTCACTGTTTAGTTATTGTGTAATAGACTGTGCTAACTGACAACATCCGTGATCTAAAAGAAAAATGAAACGAGAGACGAAGCGAGTTGGCGAGTGGGAGACACCAATTCCACTTTATTTAGTTGCATACTTGATTTACTGGAAGTATTTGTCATGTAGCGCTTAACTACTATTTTTACACCACTCGCCACTTAGCTTCATTCCAGATGTCGATGTCATTATTAAATATTTGTGTAATGGAGTGATAATGTAAGTTGAAGATAAAAACTAAGAGGAGCCCTCTGTTAGTTTCCTCTTGAGCTTCACACTTCAGCTTCTGTTCTTCTACTGATTAGAAGAAAAATGTAGGCATACAGTATAGTGTGAAAAACACCTAGAGTTGTCACTGACGTTACCCGTGTCTCTGGCGCCTAGCTGCAAAAAAGAACTACTTCTGCTGCGTCCTGGCTTTCCTTCTTTAACTTACGTTTCCCAACTGTGAATATTGTCTCCCGCAACACGAGAGCAGAGGAGGTTACGGATGAGTAGGGTTGCAAAATTCCGTGAATATTCAAAGTTGGAAACTTTAACAGGAATATACAGGAATAAACTGTAAATTTGGGGGTAATGTAGCTGTGTTTACCTTGTCATATACGTCAAAACAACATTTTGTTTTGTCATAAGGAGACATGGATGCAAACATTGAATTTTAAAATTGGCATTTTTGAATCCATTTGTGAGTAGAACTTTAGTCTTTCATTGAACAACAAAAACATGAACGTTGAATAAAATAGCGTATTCCCTAAGATCACCCTGTCCCCACCCACACCCGCCAAAAATAAAAATCCACTTCTAATTGAGGTTGTCAAGCCTCTGGTTTTAGTGTTTTTCCTGCAGGGTGGGGTGTGCCCCCCAGTTGAATGGTAGGAGAAACACTGGAGGTGATGGTGTACTTTTGTGTGGACATACATACACCCTAATCTCACTGCTGTAAAAGGTTAGCCTACTGTGTACAATTAAACGTGGTAGTTCAATAATATGGCTTCAGTTTACCAAGTAATCCACATGACAAAGACGTTCAAAAACAACACAACGCTTTATGTTTAATTTTCTGGAAGACAATGTTCCCAACCAGCTGAGCAAAGCTTGCATAGTCTTATTCTCAACTACATCAAAGTTCCCGTGGAAAGTTTACGCAGAGTTTAACGGAAATTTACCGTAAACTTTCCGCTCCTTTGTGACCCTACAAATGAGTGATTTTACAATATGGATTTGAGGGTATTTTGACTCACTAGGATGCTCAGCCGAAAAGGTCGCTGGAGGCTGCGGGGCAGGGAGGATGGGGGAGGTTAGGGGAGTTTAGGGGAAGATGGGGGAGGTTAGGCGAGGTTAGGGGAGGTTAGGGAAGGATGAGGGAGGTTAGGCGAGGTTAGGGAAAGTTTGGGAAGGGCGGGGGAGGTTAGGGGAGGGTGGGGCAGGCGGGGACCGAAAACATGAGCTGTCAAAAGCAAACACAAAATGAAATTGCCTTCAGATGCCAACAGACCTCGAGTCATTCTGCTGTAAGGAATGTCAGCTTGGGCAGTTTCACTGGACGTTGTCACTGACGGTAACACACAGAGTGGGAGCCTTGTGTGCGTTACTAAGTATAAAGTTTAATTCCTCACCGTATCAAAGGTGGGCTGGGGGTGATCTTCTGGGATCCCCAGAATAAATTGGAAAAGACAACAGACGCCAGCAGGGCAGTTTTTCGCAGATAGAAAGAAACTCACTAGCTGACATTTTAAACTCTCCAGACAGTTGAAGGGCCGACTGCAATTTTGGTGACAACAGAGCAGAATTAACGGATGGTACGAATTCACACTAGAAGCAGAATGTAAGAGGGGCACATGGTGAGTTACTCTGTTGATGTTTTTTTGTTCACAGTTTGAACTGATGCATCGTGACACTGCCGGCTGGGCTTGTTATTTACCTGACTGCCAGGAGCTCTGCATTGCTGGGGAAAATAGGCAGAAGTTCAGTGAAATTCCCCAGGGAACAACCGGGCCAAGGACTACTGGGAGTAGTTTTTAATGTTGTTCCAAGCATATTGGAGGCTCGGACAACTGTTGTACCGAAAGATATTATATTCTGTCGGGCTTCTCCGACTACACGCAAACACATGAGAAATGAGCAATGAGAAATGAGAGGTATGGTGAGATATTAATAATTTTTTCAGTCCTTTGTATTAGGGGTGGGAATCGCTTGGCACCTCACGATTCGATTCGATTCCAATTCATAGGTCAACGATTCGATTCTAAACCGATTATCGATTCTAAACTGATAAACTGTTTATCGATGCATCTCGATTTTCTAAATTTTCTCAAATCTGAGTTGGCTACTCAGAGGTTGCTAATCACTTCCTACTTTATTTGATAATTAAAGAAAATCAACAGATGAATTACCTTCTCTAATTTTTTATAAGAGAAAAAAAAATCTTTGTCACAAATATGATTTTCTATCAACAATGCAAGAACCAACCCAGCTTGCATTTCAACACAATATGGAAGTAGCCTATGTAAAAAAAATATCAACAGATTCATTTTTCTTTTAAATGAAGAAAAGGCTGCTCAGTCTCAGACCGCTCCGTATTTGTAAAATACCCAAAAATCTGTGAATATCTTGCCAACTTTCAATACGGATCGACTTTTTCGGAAAATGGAAATAATGAGGTAAGATATGCGATGGCTCCTCCATAGTTCGGTAAAGTTATTAGATATTCAGATTCAGACTGACGGACCGGTCTGCGAGCTGGGTGCATTGCTCTTAATGTGCCGGTAATGATGGTAAATGATGGTTATAGCTGGTTCTCATCTACGGTCCACTACGATTACCGAAGGGGGGCGTTTGTTTTTTGACAACGTTTTATCTCATAATTTCGACTTTCTATCCCGTTACATTAGTGCGGAAATGGGCTTCTATAGTTGTGTGAATGCATCACTCCAGCCAATCCAAAGACGGGGTTTGTAACCAATCAGATGTAGATACCTTGGTGACTGGCTCCGCCCCCTTACTGTCAAAAAGAAAAACAGCGAGCGCGTAGAAAACACCTTCGAGCGCGAGCAGAGACTGACCTCGCGAGCGAGGAAGTTCACGCAAATATCTTGCGCGAGACAGAGTTTTTTTTCTTAATCGAGACCGAAACGTTCTAGAGAGAATCGAGAGAAATCGAAAAATTGACCCCACCCACCCACTACTTTTTTGGTCATTTGTATAGTGATCTGCCAACCTGACTACGAACCACTAATGACACACTGTGAATGAATCTCAGTTGGGTACGCACACGCAGTGCTGGAACACTCGATAGTCACCCTCTCTCTCTCACACACACACACACACGCACGCACACACACGCAAAGCTCCGTTCCCTAGTTGTCGGGGAATGGACATTTGCAGACAGGCTGATCATCAGAGGGAAGTAACTCATTCTTCTCACAAATGCACACTCACTAACGCATTAACACGATCATAAATGCTCGGAACTGAGTGTACTCAATACTTCAAACACCAATTCATGTTTATGCACACACAAACACACACAAACACACACACACACACACAACTATACAGCGAGAGTGTTATTTGCCAGAGGAAGAATTAGCAGAGGGTATATGCCCCGGATAATGACCGATTTGAAAGAATTACCGACTAAAGCAAAGAAGAAAGGGGAGATAGGAAAAGGTGTCATAGAATAGAAGGAGGAATCAAGGAAAGTTTGCAGTGAAGAGGTGGAGTAAAGGGCCAAAGCTTCATCATCATCATCTCCCCAGGGTGCAGGCTGCGGTGGCTTGATTACGCATTCAGCTCTCTCTCAAAAACCACATACGGCTCAGAAAATCCAGCCCTGTCAGCCTACTTCAGCACACAGCCCGACCTTAGACCGTGTGTGCTTCTGTATGTGTGTGTTTCACACTTTCAGACGGTCAGCAATAAAATCATTAATTAATGAAAATGTGTATTGTGCGACATTAAAGTTTAAATAATGGTTGAGTTAATTGGTCTGACTAATGATGACCGTGGTGTTCAATTATTATACTTATACATGACTTTAAAAAAGGTAATAGCTTTTATAAGTAGTCGGTTAATGAGCAGTTAACGCGGTGAGCGTGGGCGTGTGTGTGTATCCTACTGGTTGTGATATGTCAAACCGGGAACACTTCTCTTTGAAATGATATCAAATCCTGATAGAGAAAAATGGATCATTCTTTCCTCCTGTTATCCTGTTTTTTATTGACTTTTCCGACTAAAAACTCTACGAACAACGGCAGCAAGCACACAGTTAAAGGATTAGCTCATCAAAACCAGCTCATTAATTCTCTTTCCAAGAGTTCGATAAGGACCTCAACCTGACATCTGTCTGTAAATATGGAGCCACCGACTGCTTTAGTAAGCATAAAGACATGAAAACAAGGGGAACGGCTCAGCTCTACGTGAAGGTTGAAAAATCTGCCTACCTGCACTTCTAGAGCTTGCTAATTAACACCGTATATATCTTCTCTGTCGAATACTCAAAGTCCAGTTTTAGGAGGATTTATTTACCTTCACAGAGGGCAGGTTAGTCATTTCAGTCTCCGGCTAATCTTACCGGCTGCTGTCTGTAAGTTCATGTTGAAGGGACAGGTATTCGAGTTATATCACCCACTAATTTAATACGTGGCAATTAAATAAAGTAGTTCTTTAAGTTGTGTCTTCATGCTTTCATCGAAGGAGCCTCATTGTCTTTAGACCGATGTCTCTCTTGTACTTGTTTTGTGTGTCCATGTATGTTTTGGGCGCTTTTGTTTCACACACCCATAAAAGTACATCATTTTTATTTTTCATATGTGTCCGTGTTTTGCTTGTGATTATTTACAACTGGACCACCTGATTGGTTGTAACCACTAACATACAGCCGTCACCTCGCCACAGACTTGTACCGCAAAGAGGAGAACATCACAGTAACGGCAGTGGGCGGGGCCATCCACAGCCCGCGCTTCCCCAACGCCTACCCCCGCAATTTGCTGTTGTCATGGAAACTGAAATCACCACCGGGGAGCCGTATACACCTGGAGTTTGACGGACACTTTGGCCTGGAGGAGTCCGATAATGGAGTGTGCAGGTAAAACGTCCGAGATTCAGGAGGATGAAAATCGACGGAAGTTCAGAGGAGAATAATGAGCGCAGAGTAGGAAGAGACGGAAGGACGGAAGGAAGGAGGGACAATGCCGAGACGGAGAAAGTATTGAGGAATTACAAATGAATGTAAAGAAGAAAAGTCAAATGACAGTTTGATTAACGAACCCGGGTGTGAGGGAACAAATGATGGATAGCACCGTGTGCAGTGCCAGAGAGGACACTGAAAGCTAATGAAGTCTCAAGCTGAAAGGACATAAAACAGCAACCTTTAGAATATCTTAATTTGGTGTTTTGATGTATGCACCCATTGGACACAAACAATAAGCTTTGATTGAAAGGGTGTGTAAAGGACTTAAGAAGGCTAGAAGCTCGATAGCGGATGTTTGTCCTTGGGTCCAAGCAAGAAAATAGACGTTTTAATCCCAATACGCAACTCGGCCGCCTTTTAAAAAGCACTTAAAAAGACAATGGGGAGCAGCAGAGTGAGGAGGGAAAGAAAAATAAAGTAGGTTTTTCCATGCGGGTTTGTCACATGTGCTCAATGTGTGCATTCACGTGTGTGTGTGATAGATAGGTTGACTAATTGACTGGAAAGTCATCTGATCACTAGAAATGACTGAAGTGAAGCGAGTCTCAGAACTAGCTAAATGACATCAAGGAAACTTAATCCATCAAACATTTTTCATGTATTTCTAGTGCAGGCCATACTTTGTACGGTCATCTGACAACATTTCTGGAAACAGGTGTATCAGCTTTCTCCACGCTTATATCTGTACAATATGAAGCTACAACTGGATCCAGCAACATTAAAACAGCATTAAAAAAGAGCCGACCTGGGCCCATCCAAAAGTAACCAAACCCTCCTGTCAGCTCCTCTGAAGCTCACCGGTAAACAGGTCACATCTTTTCCATTCCATTTTTAGCTGTTAGCTTTTAATGTCACATTATTTCCCAACGTTAGTAATCACAGTTGTTGTCATATTCTTTCCATCAAAACGGATGGAATGTATGATTTATCAGATCCAATTGCATCAGCTTCCTGCCTACTCTTTATGTTTTTTCTTAGATTTGTGATGACACACGCATCAATTCATTTTTGTTTTTCAGCTGCAGAGTCAGACATTTCCTAAATCCTTGACAGCAGTTTTCGTCCTTCATCTTTCCCTCTTCCCTCCCACGCATCCCTCCGCCTCTCCACCTCCATGTCTCCTGCTCCAGGTACGACTTTGTTGAAGTGGAGGACCGATCGGAGACCAGCACTATCATTTGGGGTCGCTGGTGTGGGCTGAAGGCGCCGCCCAGTCTCAACTCCAAAAACAACAGGCTCAGGGTCACCTTCAAGTCCGACGATTATTTTGTCGCCAAGCCGGGATTCAAAGTCTACTACTCCCTGGTGGTGAGACGTGCACTTTCACTAAGACTGTTACACTGAAACACACACACACACACACACACACACACACACAGCTGATGGCGATGAATCATGAGCTGTTATGGGGGGACAAAGCCGAGCGTTTGGATTGTTTTCTTTGTCATATCGGGTTCGGTAGCACTGCAATGCTCCAGGTGAAATGCAAAATAAGACGGAGGGTAGGTACGAAGAGATGCAAAGATGGGAGAGGGAGGATCTGGTGACATTGCTGGTCAAATGCCAAAATGTATTAGCCAACGACTCTTTTATCACACGTCCTCTCAACAGTTGAGGAGGGGTTGAGCGAGAGAAAGCGGGAGGGAGGTGTGAGGATGAGAAAGTGTCCTCTTAAAGGCTGTCAAACGTATGGATGAGGAGATTAGCTTTGTCAATCATGCAGAGGAAAAGAAGAAAGAGAGAGACTCCCGATTTGAAGACGTTCTCCCGCCCTCTAATCAGAAGGGAAAGGGGAACAGCTGGTGTGACGTTCCCTGGTTGTCTCCTTCACGAGTTCAGAGAAGAGAGGCAGAGGGAGAGAGAGAGAGACCCTATTTGCAGTCCACCTCTCCCTTTTATTTAGTCATTTTGACATTATAGAGGCTGTGAAAACAGTTTCCATGGTTCTCATCACTATGCTTAATCAACACATCCCCAGCTAAAGCTATTTTTATCACCCAAAAACCGTTGAAGGTTGAGACTGTCATCATTGAATGTGTTTCTTATTGACAACAAATCCCATGAAAAGATCGAGACCAATTAATACTCCTTTTCTTTTTAAGTGTCCAATGTCATTTCCTGAAACAGCGGGACACTACAGTTTTTGGAACATTCCATTTAAACGCGTGTAAGTAGGGCATTTGTTGGAGACAGTTTTTAGGTTTGTTGGTTATTATTAATGAGAAGCGTGGCAAAAAATATGTATCTTTCACTCTCAGACTTTTTTGACCATGCAGGGTAACTTGCAGGGCGTATTGAGCACAGTAAACATAAACTACATAGCAAATAGGGTAAGAAAAATTAAATTAAGTAAATTAAAAAAAATCAAACTATATTAATAATATTTATGATAATTCCCCCCAAAAAACAAGAATACATAAATAGAAATAACAAAAATAGTTCGGGGCAGAGAAGTAAAACACTAAGAGATACTACAGTGAAACTTTTTTGGCTGAAAACTAAATAAATCTTTTTTTTGAGACTATATGTAATCTTTTCAAGAGGGATGCAACTGTTCATTTCCACACATTACTTGCCGATGACATTGATATACATTTCCCGGCCGCACACCAAGCAATTCCTGCACATTTAGTTTGGGACTTTGATAAAGACCTTTTGAAACTCTCTCTCAGACTTTGATTGCTTCCCCCCTCGTCTCCCCTCCCTCCTCAGCCATTGTTATTCCTCGCTCCCCATTTTGCAAATATTTTGAGTGTGTTTATATCTTTCCATCTTTCACCCACTCAAAGCCTTTCCTTCAGCCAGGCTGGAGCTGCGTGTGGCTTAATTTAGCAGGTCTAATTTGTTCTCTCAAGACCCGTCGAACAGATAAGAGGGAGGAAGATAGGAGGCAGCGAGAGAAGAGCGGGAAGACGGAGGCAGGGAGAGAATGAGAAAGGAGGGAACAGGTGTCTGAGATGGTATCGACGTGTCAGCTAATGGCTAAAACAACCTGAGCAGAGAGGAAGGCAGAGGGAAAGAGCGGCATTCGTACTGAGGTACTGAGTAGACCGAGTAGAGTAGTACTGATAGTTTACCACTAAACACCTGCTATGTTTCAGAACTGTACAGCTGTCGTTCATCTAATATTCCTTTTGTGTGTGTCACCGCCATTACCTTATAATAATAATACCTATAATATTGTGTTTTTTGAGGCGAAGCAAACACCCAGTGTGAACCGGGACGTGCAGGGGAGATGACATGTGTGCGCACGCAGCGGCTCTCTGTGGCCTTCGGTGGCTGCTCGCTAATTACAGGAGAAATGTGCCACTTCAGTGTGCCGGCGTTCTCGGTCTTTAGGCTTCACCGCTTAATGTGTCTCTGATGGTTATTTCGATCTCCCCCAAATAGCACAGCGAGAGCACGAGACCCCGCGGTGACGTTTATCCGGCACCCGATTGGACGCACAGGTGTAAGCAGCGGCCGTGCAGGTCGCCCGCGCGTGTGGTCCGCTCAGTTGTTGCAGTGGGCAGCTGCTGTTGTTGTCCTAAATACTGTCCTAAAAACTTGTCCGCAAGTGCTGCGTCATTTTGAGCCGTTACCAAACTGCGTGTGGAGCGTTCACACAATTGGCTGTGCAGCAGTGAGTCTACATGTAGCCTGGACAGATAGCGAATAAAGACAAATATATGACGTGTATTTAAGCGTTTCTCATGTGCGCTTAATATGAGACATCTTAAAATGACACGTGTAAACGTCAGAGCAGGTCTCATTTACCTTGAGTAACGTAATCATGGTGTTCAGAGTGAACGGCAGCACACCTGAGATTATACACGTAAGACTTCAGGACCGCATAGATTTTTCTTTGTGTTTGTTTCTGATATCGATTTCACTGTCTGAGATCTTACGAGTGACAGTAATGTATTTTAGACGGATATTCCTGAGAAAAGCTGCTAAGCCAGGTGCAGCGGAAAAAGACTATTGATCAGGAAATATTAGTCATGTATTATGTGTGCTGATATCACACTGAACATGTGTGTCTGAGATAATGCTTAATAATAAACAGCACCAATAAAACACTATCTAAATTAATCTGTCATCATTAGTGCATTTCAGATGCTCTCGGTGGCACTAACTGATTTTAGTAGCCCCTAATTTTGAAGTCCTCGTAAGTAGCCAACTGTGGGTGTGCAGTTACTGCAGCTGGAATTACCGTGAAGACATCGATTTACACTAATTTAATGACCCTGATATACAAACATAAACGTACTGCAGATCAAGACGAGAAGCAGCACAGTAAACCACATGAAAAGGAGCATTTTCCTGGCTTCACCCTGGAAATTAGCTTAGACTCGGACCGAGATGAGGCGGCATGGACGTGGCCGGTGTGATTTATCCACTGAGTCCAATGTCCTCCGGCTGTAAGCGAGATAACCGGTCATGCGGAGTGAAAGTCGATAGGGAAAATCTCTCGCCGTCATCCCCGTCTACCACACACACTTAATCCTCACACATTCTAGATGTCCAACTGTACAAAATGGAGGTTGAAAGGGGTTGCTCCCTGGTGTCCTCTCCACTGTCAATAAGAGTGTTTTCCCACACCACCAGTGAAACACTTTTAGCGTCTATAACCAGCATCGATTCATGAATTCTTCTCAAAAAACAATTTACCCACAAAATGAGTGTCTTAAAGCAGCTTGACAAACACCTGGTACATTTCTTCCTTTTTATAAACAAAACCATTCACTCTCTCTGTGGAATTAGTGTTAATTTAGGTCATTGTAGAAGTGATCAGACTCCGAAACAGCTGACTTTAGCACCCATTCAAAAGCTACTATTAAACACATCTGCTGACTATCACCCATCAAGGAAGTGTTCTGTACAAACCACATCATGATTATGCAAGAACTATTTGGTACCCCGAACAATGTTACAGTTTCCCACTTATCTCTTTTTGATGCCATGGAAGACAAATAAGGTGCAGCAGGACTTTCATTCTCCAATTAAAAAATCAATACATAAATGCAGCACCATTCGGCCAACATGAAACACTTTTCGATTGTTATAATTCAGTGTGAATATCAGAACTGAAAAGAAGCAAGTTAGCGTGTGCATTCATCCAAGTGACGAGCTTTAACGTCAACTCCTGCATTACCAGACACGCGGTCGACAACGGGAGGGCAAAGTGTCTTTGCAGTGTGGTTGAGGCAGATTTATTGTTCCATATTGACTGGAGAAGGAGAGGGAGTTCACTGCCAGTAAGATCCTACGTGTGTGTGTGTGTGTATGTGTGTGTATACTTGCGTGCATTTGTGAAAGAGAGAGAGAGAGAAGAATGTTTGCACGTGTGCCAATTATGTCATTCTGATGAGTGTTTACCACCTGAACGTGCTTTGACCGGGATCTCAGAAAGGCATGCTGTGACCAGCTCTCTGAAAAGCCTTTTGGGATTTTCCCGACACATTGACAGGCCAACAGTTAGACAGGCAGCCACCTGAATATCTTGGATAACATTATATAACATGCCAAGCTCCACTCTGCCTCCAACAAGCAAAACTGTTCAGTAAGTTGCGAGTGGTAGATGTAATCCATTCGCCTTCAGCTGCTTACACATGGTTCCATTGCAGCTCCCTAATCATCATCCGGAACCGTGAGCGACTGCCGAAATAACTATTTGGATCTCGTTTGAGAAATTGAGAGACTCGTTGACACAAGACCATGATCTTTGGGATCTTTGAGTTAGGGGAACAATTTGCAGTGTTATTTCACCCGAGGGCCTCAATCAGTCGGAATCCATCTGCTTTTGCCACTAAATACTGAACCAACTTCATAGAAACGGAAGAAAAAAAAATGTATTCATTTGAATTTCTTTTCTTTTCCTTTTCTTTCGGTGGATCTCGTCCACATTTGACCAACCGATGATTTCCGCTGTCCATCCCTGCAGTACGACTCCCCCCTGCCTGCTTCCAACACAAACTGGGAGGTCGCCACGGCGCTCATGTTGGTGAGTCATGCGCACACATAAACACTCTATGACTTGCTTAAAACAGGCATAGACTTAGACTTCACTTATAATAAGAGATTTTATTTGGCGGAAACAGAGCTCACACATCAGACATTAAATGGAGTGAATACATCGAGTAGTTTAATAGGACATCGTTAAAAGAAATGTCGAAATAGGAAGAGGTCATTACTGGGATAATGAAGTGCTGTATTTTGACTTTCATGTAGATACTGTTTAAAGCACAGATCATTTAGTAGTTGAACACATAAAACCGTCCTGCCCTTCTAACCTTGCCCCCCCCCCCACACATTTGTCTTCTCGTGCACATCATGGAATAATGGATACACTAATAAGTGCAACATATGGCCTGGTTCCATAGGCACTCACACCCACACACAGAACGAAAGCATCTATTTGCATACTGCATTTATTACGCATGTTGCCGAAGATGTAAAATGACAGGAATCCATGGACTGTTTAAACATTCATCAGTATCATTTGTGTGTGAGGTTCAATGACACGTATGAACATAATTAGTGTGCGTTGGGCTGCGTGGTAGTTTTTCTACTTGGATTGACAGTTAAAGTGATGTGGGTGTTATCCTTTATTTCCTATGTTTGGATCATATGTGTCACTGCAGTTGGGATGTGCACTGTGACGCTTGGTGACCGCTTCAACATCATTTTTCACTGAATGATGACAACTACTTACTGTGTGAAAGCCCTGGACGAAACGGAAAACACTTTAAACAATTGAAAATGAATTGTGAAAGTAAAAACAAATTGCATCAGATGACCATAGCTTTTTTCTTTTAAGAGCTTTGGTTTAACATAAATCAGAATCACATTTATATGGCATCCTGTGATCCTAAAGGACCATTTGCAAGTTACACTGAAGTTCCTCCATTCAAGGTCTTACAATACAACTTCCACAAAAGTTAAGTTAAGCTTTAATTACCCTCCATATTCTTTAAATTGTAAAGTAGTTAAAGTAAAGCTATTTCTTGCAAGCATGCAAAGCATGTTTGAGCTTCAGTCTAACTTAATCTTCCGCCTACGTTTGCTTAACATAAAACTTATGTTAAGCAATGTGGCTCGTTTCTATCCAAGTGTGCTATTCTACACAGGACAGGCAAGTTTCTTTACTGACAAACCAAACCAGCCCACGGTACTCTAATGTTTATGTTCAATGCTGTAGGAATATTAGTATTCACAGCAAATGCACCATTTCCAAGTGTTTTCATCACACTCACAATACAAATAGACCCATTACTGTCATAGAAATGCATTTCAGATTTTTTGGCAAAACAACTGCAATGTGGAGGAAGACACTGATGGACCGGAACAAGACACCTCCTTGAAAAATCTATTTCCATGTCACGGAAAGCTCAGTCCGACACGTGTAAGAGGGATCTCCTTAGTGGCCAAAAGTGACGGGTCGGTACCTCCATATGTTCCAATGATATGGATTGGGTGTCCTTAGTTGCAGAAGAAGAACCATCCCATTTAAAACAATAATAAGAATGTCAGCATCGCCACCGAATTCCTTAACACACAATGGAAAACATCAAAGAGACGTTTGCCCTCTCCAGTTACCCCTTCAAACTAACACAATTCCTAATTGGCTCTTTGCAGGACAGTGGTGCAGTGCAGAAGCCGGCGGCGGTCACGGAGGCTCCTTTCACACTGGAGGATTTGGACCGGACCATAGCTGCCTTCGACACCGTCGAACAGCTTCTCAGATCCCTCAGCCCAGAAACCTGGAGACAGGACCTGGACAGCATCTATACTCAAACACACATCCATTATAAATCCCGGGCCTATCAACTGGCAAGCAGGCATAATAAAGGTATGCTATACTATAATATATAATATATATAAAATTATATATTGTATATAATCTCCGTGTTCTATAAGCCATACACGAAACTGGCCAACATGCATCATCTTCAACAAAAAAAAAAAAAACATGTCTATGTATCTGGTTTTAATAGAACAACAATACATTTAATTTGGCTCCGATGTCACAGCTGAGGGGGGAATGTGTTGAAACATTACAATAACTACAATACAGAACTGTTCTGTAGGACTATGAGCAGATATGATGCAGGGAAGAGACAGTATTTGCCCTTTGTTGGATGCTTCAAACATTAATAAACAAGAGAAATAAAATGGAGGGAAGGAAGTAAAGTGGTCACAAATGAACAAAGTATAATCAGCAAGAAATATATATATAATAAAGTCCAAATTATTAGGCTCCTATGGAGAATGTACCGATCCATAGGAGAAATGGCACGAGAACTAAAACAATGAGCGTGTACAAAGGCCAAAAAGAGTAGAGCTGCAGAGGACGTGCTCCCGCTCGTGAATGTCTTTTTGAGTACGCAAAGATGGAAAGAAAATGCCAAGTGGGGATTTAAAGAATTGTAGTGAAGATCCCTAAATCTCCAGATATATTCATAACATATAAGGCATAATTACAGAGAGAAAAAGGTAATGACAGCTATGAAAAAACCTTTTGGGGTTTTCATTGATTATTTGAATCAAGCTTTTGTACAGTGTTGCTGTACGGATAGAAGAGGCCTTTAAGAGAAACATTATCACGTATTAAACTCTGCTTTTGGCTCACGGCTCTACTTCTGCCGTGTTAAGTCACCGTTGTAAAGTTAATGCAGGAAGATGAGAATGGTGATGTTCACCGCTCATTTTATGGTGCTGCAGATGGTGATGCTCAGCACTCTGCTGCGTTCACAGAGTTCCTCTGCAGGCTGGTGCAGGGGTTCTTAGCAGGGGAGTGGGAAGCTGACCAGAACGACCCCCCCACCTCAGCACAGAAAGACCCCCACCGCCGCACACACCTCTCGCATAATGCGCCACAAGATTGACTGTCTGCAGCTCGGTCATTTAAGGAAATTGTTAGTGAGGGACATTGCTGACGTGTAATGACATACAACACGGGGGACAGCCAATGAAAAAGTGTTGTGCAAAGTCGTGCCAATTTGGTGGGTGAGTGCATCTCTCGTAAGCCACCTAACATTGGTTTGTAAGAAGGTAAAATCGGTTCATGTTACTTTCCTTTGCTGATAAGGAAAATAAATAGGATTAAAAAAGCTTTCTGATCAGTTTTGTGTGTGAAAGTGGTTTTGGTACTTGAAAGAGAATCGCACAAGTTTTGTGGAAACGTAACACATAATCGCATTAAGATGCATCAACACAGTGTAGCCTGAATAAGCTGTTGCATCATTCAAGGAGCACTATGTCCGAGTCGATCAATTCTTTACCTTCAGCGCCAGAGACTCTGGATTTTGTCCACAAAACGCACAAACAGATGACTCGCCACGTTTATTACACACATGTCACGCAACCACAGGGGCTTGTGTGTGCCCGGAGTACACGAGCATTCGAGCTTGCAAAAAGCCCAGAGTGCTATGGACCCCGGCTCACTCACCTGTTCCTCGGTATCTCTCTCCTGCACATTCTCCATCTCTTTACCAAACGGCTCGCTGCCTCCTTAGTAAACAGCCGTGCTTGACGGCAAATCTATCCCTATTTGTCAGTGCATGTGTGTGTGGGCTGGCATGAGCGGGCTCCTTATATGGGGAGGTTTGTGTGTGTTGCAGCAATACAGAAAGGTGCTTAGGTGCTGCAGGTCTTTGATACACTGTACATGCGTAGCTCTCTCTAATTGGAAATTCAACCAGTGCAGCAGAGCAGAAATCTGCCGCAGTCAGCAGCTTAGCTTTGTTTTCATTATTAAGACACACACACACACAGTGAGACGCTCACACCCACCTTTGTTCCCTTGAAGGACAGTAAGTCAAAATAAAATATTAATTGGGAAACTTTCAAGTTCCTAACATAAATAAGTTCACAAAAACATTAGAATACAAAGCCCTGACTAGGGCGAAATATATGCAATCATTTCCCCAAACGCGCTCTGATACAACGCATTTTCATGTTGGTGGCTCTGTGATTGACAGTCATTCCCAAAGTTTCGCTTGCTCTCAGTCTCTTCCGTCTCAGTCCCCCTGACAGGGTTCCACGCCAATGCTTCTCTGAGATTACACTCATTCCCTTCAAAGAGACACCAGCTCGACCCTGCGAGCACGTACGCGACACACACTCCCGTGCAACCCTCGCCGTCATCTTCAACCGCGCGGCATAACACCTGCATCACCTCGTGTAACAGACATTATAAGTGTTGGAGGCCGGTCACGACTCTCGATATCCTCCCTGGTCAAGTCAATAACTGTGAAACCATTACGTCGGCTCCAACATGCTGCAGCAGATATTTCAACAGGAGAGTTTCATTGTGATCAGAATAGAATGGCAGATGGTCATTCATTTAGTTTCTTGCATACATTTCCGTCAAACCGATCATTATTTCCCCACTTATCCAAAAATACACACCGATAAATCATCCTGGTTTAGTTTTGAACGTGACACTGACTCTTTGAATCAATTGTCCTCATAAAACCTCTTAATGCTCACACACACGCAGACATAATCCCATTTTAATGTAGTCATCTGCATGTGCACACAGCAACTGTCGCTAGAACAAAACGGAGGGACTTCAGAGGAGTGTGCAAATACTTCCAACGCAAAAGCCTGGACATATGCACAGTAGCCTGCTTATGTGCATTTCCTTGCTATATGACTATTGTATCAACCCTTTTTTCATTTCTATGCAAATGAAACGTCTTTACCACAAAATCTTACCACGAAGGTGGAACCACAATTAATGTTGTCAATATACTGAATAGTGCACCTTCTATTCATTCTCTCTATGAATTGCCAAAGCAAATAATTACGCCGTTGCTCCCACTTGATTGTTTTTTTATTGAGCATCCAAGATGTTTTGTGTCTGAATTGACATCCCCACAGAAACAAATCTCCTTTTGAGTGCAATTGGTTATTGATTATCAATGCCATTAGGGTGGCATGGAGCCGCAAACACCGCTGCGCTATCTGGGATGCATTAGCACATCAAGCTAATTACTAACTTCAATTTCAAAGCGGTTTATCTGGTATAACTGACCTCTGACCTCATATCTGCAGCATCGCTCAAACACAAGCTAATACAAGCCGATCGGACAAAGGAGTCCCGTAGCTTAGCTTAGTTTAGCTTTAGCATTGAGACTAAAAGCACATTGCACTTCGCTGGAAGAATCAATGGTCAAAAACTTCCATCCATCCATCCATTGTCAGACCGCTTATCCTGCACACAGGGTCGCGGGGGGGCTGGAGTCCATCCCAGCCAACTTCGGGCGATAGACAGGGTACATCCTGGATTGGTCGCCAGCCAATCGCAGGGCAACACAGAGACACACAACCATTCACACTCACATTCACACAACTACGGGCAATTTTTAAAGTCCCCAATTAACCTGATCCCCAGAGCATGTCTTTGGACTGTGGGAGGAAGCCGGAGAACCCGGAGAGAACCCACGCAGACACGGGGAGAACATGCAGACTCCACACAGAAAGGCCACTGGGCGGAATCGAACCCAGGACCTTCTTGCTGTGAGGCGACAGTGCTAACCACCACGCCACCGTGCCGCCCTGGTCAAAAACTTCTTCTCTGCTAATTAAGTTGCGTAAAGAATAAAAAAAATGAAAGAATATTAATTTAAGAATTAATGATTCATTTCCATTTTGCATGTCTTTGTAAAAACCTCAAAACGCTTCTTTTTTTCTTTCAGTCCGATAAGTGTAGACGGTCTCCACAATACTTGTTGACTAACGCCAGCGTAGCTACACTAAATCTGATAGCTTCTGAATGAAGGAAGGCGCCATGATTGCAGAAAACTGGTGAAGCTTCCACTTGTGCAGTATGCAGATGACATTACAGCCTCTCGTGGTTCTGGCGATGAATTTGACCAGTATTGATCATGAATACTCTTCGTCCTCCATCACCTCCTTAAGGGGGGGCCGCTATCCACCTGGCCTTTTTTCGGTTGGACTGAAGACAGTCATATTCCACGATAAAGCAGAAAGCATCAGGGATTTCTTCTTGTCATGTTGCTTCTGCTAAGGGGTTGTTCACCCTCTCCGAAAAAGGAGCTTCTCCAGGTAGCGAAGCGACAGGCAGGATCCATGTGAACGTGGGAGTTCCTCTCTTGCTGCTCGGGGCTGTCAGTTTCGGCGCATTTTGCTCCCGTCATATTTTAATCGCCATGGCTTCGTTTTTTGTGTCCACTACCTAATGAAACACATTAAAATAGTCAGTGAAGTCCAAATCAGATGGTAATGGCTTTTCAGCTGTTTTATACAGCTTCTGGGTCTAAGGACTGTGTTAATGTTGGTAATTTAATGTTTTATGGAAATCATGCTATTACCCTTCAATGGATTTAGGATTTGTTCTAAGCATTTAATGTATTTAGTACAGTATCAAACCAGAGATAATGAATTAATAGAGATATTGAAGTTTAGACCTCTGCAAAGACGTGTGCACAGCAGTTTCTGTTGCTTGGTTAACCTCGTCGTACTTCATTCACTTGATTTATTTTGATTTCATGTCTTTTACTTTTTTATTTTCTGTCTCGTCCACCCGTCAAACCACCTGCAGAATTTGGATTCCCTGCAGAATATGAGCAGACTTGTTGAATGTAGTACTTTGAACAGATTTATGTGAAAGGGAGCTGCATTCGGTGAGCAGTTAGAGGAATAAAATAATGTAACCAGATTATCTACCCATTGAGTAAGAAAAGGTTCTACTAGGATTCAAATGGTAAATAAAAATCCGACGAAGCAGGTTGGTTCAGACAGCGTGAGGCTCATTAATGAGCCAATTGATGCTTGGATTTCTTTTCAAAAGGTTAATTAAATTGTATCAGAAAATATTATTAGGTAACTCTACCAACCCTGAATAAGAGCAATATAAAGTGTTGCATCCTTGGTCACCTTCACTCGTGCAAAATGCAAAGAAATGTTTAAGACGATTGCTCGGGCTCCTTCCTTTACTCAAAATAAATGCTCAGCTGCTGCACTCCTTGTGCTGATCAGGCTTATTGTTATGGAGCTCCTGGTTCTGTACCTTTAATACATTCCTTTACTCCCCATCAGCTTGTCCTTTAACGTCATTGGTTATCGTGAAAATGCAGGATATGAACAAAGATAAAAAAACTGCTTTTGCCCCATTCCCGCCGTCCAAAACCACCAGAGATAAGAGGACACATACATGAAACAAATACATAACCAGTGTTATCTTTTCCTCACTCACTTGCCAGTTGATCTGAACCGTCTCCACGAAGACGTCAAGCGGTACAGCTGTACGCCTCGCAACTACTCCGTGAACCTGCGCGAGGAGCTGAAGGCCACCAACGCCGTCTTCTTCCCCCGGTGTCTGCTCGTCAAACAATGTGGAGGCAACTGCGGCTGCGGCACCGACAACTGGAAAAACGGCTGCACCTGCGAGGCCTCCAAGAAGACACTCAAACTACACGAGGTACGTCGTGCACAACGGGGACGGACCTGAGACAACACACCTGTGTTGTGATCTTTGCTAATTCCTATTTGCCGACAGGCTGCGTGTAAATCGTTTGTAGACATTCATACCGTTCGGATTAATCTGTCACAAAAAGGAATTCGGTATATTCTGTTTTTCCACTCATTTTATTTTCCCGGGTCCAAGAGTGATGAATAAAATAGCAAATGCTATTGCTATTAAGACGCTGAGCCAAAAGATGTGGCTCTAATGCTCTGCCTGTAGCCCTGCGCATAGTGTGACAGCATTCAATTTAGACTTGGGTTTATTCACACATTAGTCTGAAATGTCAAGTTTCCAGGACATTTTAGGTGATGGGCTGAAAGGGGCTAAAAGAAATGGTGTGTGAGTAAGTGAGCGAGTGAGTGAGTGAGTGAGCGAGCGAGAAGGAGGGAGATATTGGGCGTGCAGAGGCGAGCGCTGCATCGACAATGAAGCAGCGATGCACCATCACCACCTCGATTTCTCCTCCATTCGCTTGTGTGTCTGCCTTCATCCGTCTCCCTCTAATCTCTCCGTATCTGTCTCGCTGCATTGTTAGCACTCTATCACCCCCCGTGTCTCTCTGGGCTTCCGTCATCCTTTCATTCTCCCCAATTCCCATTTTCAATTTATCCCGTTGCAATGCACCATTTTTGTTCTTTAAGCCTGTCATTTATTCTTTTCTCTGTCTTCCCTCCATCTCTTTGTGTCTTTGTTCTTGTGTAGCTTCATTATTGAAACACGGTCCGTGGGGCTCTGTCTCTCTCCCTCTCGCTGTTAAAACATACAATAGAGATTTTGACAAAAGTAGGATTTGGGTTGCAATTATGTGTGAGCATGAAAAAGGCGTGTTTGTGTCTTACAGTATATAGTTTTTGTGAGATGTTTTCATCCTCCTCTCTTCTCCTTTAAGCCTCCATCTGACTTAACTTCTAAAAAAGAAAAAACACACATTATTACTCACACTATTGTTTCAGTGCCTTAAAGCCCCTGATATAAATCACAGGCTGCCAGTCTTTTTTTTTAGAACAATTTGTACCTCCACTCCTTTTTCAAATAGTGCATATTACCTGTGAAACAATGTAACCAACTGCAGCAAAGTGAGTTACAGTGAAACACTTTCATACTATGAAATGATTGCTGCTTTAGAGACGTTCAAGGGCCTTTCAACCCATTTTCTTTTACCATGTGAATAATTGCCTAACGTTAGCTTAAAACCACTTAGCATACTGTAAATGCATGTGCACACAAGCACACCGTACTGACGTAGTGTACGTCTAAGATATTATATAGTGCTTTTGTTTTGCACAGTCAGCATTGAATGAATTGGGAGCATACCGCTGATTACCACTGATTTCAATTGCAGCGAAGACTTCAGCTCCAAGTTACCATGAAATCCAATAAGAGTGAATGAATGTTGAATCATTATGATTAACGAGATACGTGTTGTCTCGTGGCCTCCCAGAGTTTCACACCACACCGCACCATCGCATTCTGAGGAACTTTGCGTTCTGTCTAATCTATAATTACATCAGCCTGTTTATTTTCCTCACACGTCTGCTTGTGTTTGTTCGATTGGATTTATAGGGAGAAATCAGCTACAATGAGTTGACAAAGTAGTTTCAACGCCTCCCAACCACCTCTCTGCTTGTTGTGTGACTCCTTTAGGTGCTGAAGTACACCCCAGATGTCAGTCCGTATCAGCGCCATCGGAGGTCGCGGGTACGCTGGGTCATAGACGAGATCTTCCTCACACACCATGAAAAGTGCGAGTGTGCGTGTCCCTCCCAACCCCCTCGTTGACGCATCCAAACTGGCACATGGATCTGGAATTTTTGGACAATTTTTTTTCTTTTATGTATTTTGCAACTGACATTCTAGTCATAACTCCAGCAGCACAGACACACCCAGAAAGAGGAGAAGGCGCCAATTAGGGCGACAAATCGCTGCTTGCATTATAAACACGGCATTTGTTCTTGCAAGTAAACCTTCATCTGGACAAACTTATAAATGGCTACATGTTCGCTGTTTCAATCCATTTCATTCCTCCAACAAACAAAATGTAAATACCATACGACACATTGAAATAATTATAGCAATTTTATATCAAACTTGCATTTACTTTTGGATTTATGACGTAACTTGATTGAATTCAACCCCTGTAATACGTTTTTCTCCTGTTCTTACATCCCTCTTTATTGTAAAAAGGGTGTTTGTAGATACTTACGGCACTTGTTGTGCCAGGAGCATGCGGAGATGCGTGAGTGTGAGACAGAAGGAGGGAGGGACAAAGTGTCAACTAAATTAACACTTTTTTTGTTGTGAAATGAAATCAACCATAATCCTACAGATCTGAATTGAGCACCAGCACATTATAATATATTTCCTGTCGGCCATCTCAAACACTTCCTGCTCATTTCTTTCCCGTCATCGCTCTCTCAGCACATTCTCGGAGATGTCACATCGGGCAGCTGCTCTCGGCCCACTTTTCTGAACATTCCCGGCATTCCAACTGCCAAATGGAATTCTGCTAACATGAATAAAAAAAAGATATTCAGACCTTAATCACATTCTGTAAGAGGAAAGGGGTTTTTTAAAAGAGGCAGCTGACAGAAAAAGGGACAATCCAGCAGCCGATGCGTAGATTGCCAGCACTTCTGGATGAAAGATGAGATGGCAGCCACTTTGAAGATAGAAAATAAACGGATTGAAGCTACTTCAGCGTTTCCAATAAGCATCTTCATACATTCAGCACGCCGGATTTTTGTTTTTGTCAAGCTGCTCTTTCCCTTCTCACGAAGACGCTCAAACGTATCACAATCTGACCCATGAGACCGCTGTGGTACCACGGTGGGAACAGAGTTCTAGGCTTTAAGCTAAGTGTGTGTGTGTGTGTGTGTGTGTGTGTGCGTGTGTGTGTGTGTGTGCGTGCCAGCAACCGCTCAGGAAGAGGTCCTTTTGTTGGAGGGGCGGCGGGTTACCAACAGTCTGTGAGAGCTGGCAGCAGATACTGCAGCCCGTGACTGTGCGTGCGATCCCGTGTGTGGACCTCGGTAGCGAGTATCAAAGCAATAGAGAAAGTGCTGCTTATCTTTTCCAAATACGTGACCGAGCTCTGAAAAATAACATTAAATCAGTCCTGATTTAACTGGGATTGAACACACGGATATTGTTCGAAAGAATAACCGGACGCCGAGGCCATTCATTGGTTACAATGAAGCCCAACGCGCTGTGTGCCGGCGGCGCTTTAATGTCCGTGAGTAAGTCG
>NC_135688.1:7006477-7183288 GCF_964276395.1 Gasterosteus aculeatus | reverse complement strand
AATCATAGGAAGGATGCATAAATATGTGTCTCTGTGCATTTAGGAGTCGCGTGATTTCTGCTCTGCCTCGGTTAAAGACGATGGACTTCAGTGCTGTGACACGCCAGGAGCGAGTCATGGCTAAGATTTGGTCTCAGAGCCACAGACGCAGCAGAGAGACTCTCCAGTGACCGCTGACTCGCCTCCGTCGTGGTCTGTTGAAACCAGCTTCGCCCAAATGTACTGCTGTCTTCAATCAGCTGCTGGAAAACCTCATGTATTGTGTTTGTATATCTGAAGTGAAACCAGCCACTTATCTTTTTTGTTGTTATTTGCTGTGATTAACAGTTTATTATTGGATGGTCCAAAGAAACCCTTTACAGATGATAAAAGACTACATTAAGACACTTTATTGCTGATCATTTAAGTGACAGGGAGGAAGTTTCCCTGAGCCATCCCGCCATAGTGGCCGTGACATACTTTAGATGTCTGTGAATGATTTGATTTTGTTGTTTCAAACATGGATTTGGGTTCTGTAATATCTTTATAAATGATCATGCATCTCAAGTGTAGCACACTGGTTATTAACCTTAATGAAGTTTCATTACTGAATCTACCACTTTGGTGTTAACAGCATATGGATGTAAGATTTTATAAGACACCTGTGTTATGTTGAAAAACTTTAATGAATTAAAACAAAACAAAACAGAAATCTTAAAACTTTTTGGTACTAGCCTAAAGATATTACACATCTAAAAGAAATGCAGAGTACCCTTTGCAAAAAGCTCAAATGGACCGTGTGCTTGATTGATCACGGCCTTGCAGCTCATCCCTTTAGAGGCTCCAGAGCGGCTCACCAGAGTCAACACACAAATAAATAATCACAAAAAGGTCTCCGATAATTTTATCTGCCGTGGTACATATATTGTTAAGAGCTCACCCACACTGCAACAATGGTTAGTTTCTGATTAAAAGGAATAACTCAATCATATTACAATCTGCAGCAGAAAGCTTCGTTTAAAAGCCAACAGATGCAGTCCTTAAAAGGTTTCTTGCGTTTGATAAAAACATTTATTTACCGCCAAAAGATCTTCGCCAATTCCTGCCAATCAACTCTACTAAAAGAGGAACATTATACAATCCATCATGTTTTTATAGTCCATCAGAATATTCTGTACAAAGGCGGCATGAATACATAATATCGGTCACTGCACCCTTCACACATCAATCCCCTCCGTCTGTCTGTCTGCCTCCACTGCTATTAAATATTGAGTTATTTCAAGTCTGCCTGCTCATTTTTGTTTAGTGATAGAAAACACATGTCTGTAAAACCCGACAGCTTGTGACCCGAGACAGCTCCATCTCCATCTCCCCAGCACCCTCCTGCTTGTGTTTGCATCCTCACTCAGCTAACTCATGATTTACCTTTAGATTTCATCTGGAATTACAGACTACACACCAGGCAGCTAATAACCACGGTCAGATTTTAAACATTACTACAGTGCAATGTCAGGTTAGTTTACTGTTTTGTGTTCAGGTTGTATCAGGATGTGAATCTCAGTGCGAGGTGACACCAGATGACAGTGGGATGTTTGATGGTCAACTATCACCCGCACACATCTGAACTAGTGCATTAAAACATTCTGAACAGTCACTTTTCTGGCAGCCTTTTTCCAAATTGTTTTAAAAGGACAGAAGAACAGAGTTCAAGACATTTGAACTAGACATTTTCATTCTAGTAAATGGTCAATACACCAAACCATTGCCCTTTCATCTATGGTCCTTGTTCCATGCCACAGATATTCCCAATTTCTCCTTTTTCAGTGACTATAGTGAAGCTGTATGATGCATCAAACATCATACAGCTCTTCTCCACAAGAAGAAAATGGTGTGTTTTTCAATGCCATCACAGTCTGGGGTGCTAAGCTACCCTTGCCTGACTGAGTATAAAGGCTGAGGAAACTAACAGGATATAGATACTGAGACGGCCCGGAAACCGTTTTAAAGAGCAATTTACCAAGAAAGATGAAAGATGATTTTTCCACGGCTGGTTCTGACAAAGTCTGTGATCCACTTACAGGGGAGGCCTTGTTGTTGTAAATATGAGAGCATACACACACACGCACGCATGGCCCAGCTACAGTCGACCATCTTCCATCGGCCATGCTGACAACTTGTAACGGGCATAAAGCATACTAGAAGACAGCGGTAGGGTGCAATCCTACATTGTCCTTGTCTTTATAGCAGTTGGAGGCATAGCTAGGGAGCACAAGAACCAAGAGGCTTTAATGAAAGGATGGGCTGGAGGGCGAGGATGCAGAAGTGACACAGAGAGAGCGGGATGGGACGAACAGTGTGTGCGTCAGGGGTCGCAGAATCAGGGAATGGCAAACTGGACCACTAGTTCTTCTTTAGCATCCACTTTGATTTGAGAAATTGCACTGTGAGCATAAGCTGCTATCTTGGCTACCTGCAAAGAGAAGAGTTTATGGGTGTGCAAAATTATTCAAATTACCAATAGGCAGAAAGTAAAATGAGACTACTAGGTGGGCAAAAATAGCAACAACAGATTTGGATTTGATATCTTTAAGATCTATTTTCAAATCACATTTAGTCACACCCCCACATGTTGCAGTATCTATCTGATGCTATATGTAGCCAACAACAGCAACAAGAACTACGGTGGGTGCTGGAATCACAAGCCAAAATATCTTCCACGTGTGCTAGTCTGACATTACCTGCTGGACATCTGAGTATGGCACCTGGTCACTCGCAAGCACTTGGTGGGGCTGGCTGGTGAGCGAGGGGAGCGCGAGGGATTTCTTCTGGGGCAGAGTGTTGCTCAACACGGCCAGCTTTGTGCTGAAACAAAACACCAGAGTAAAGTTGCAAACAGTTTGTCACCTTGACTGCTCTACTTCGTTGTTGTGTCCTGAGAAACAGCAGTTCAATCTCAGCACCTGCCCTTTAGACCAAACACAGCTGCTGCTAGGTGTCATTGTATCTGCGGTTTAAAGTTAAAGTTCAATTCTTTGTGCAGTAATTTTCCCCCTCACCTTCTTGCATTGTCAGGTTGGTGTCGGGACGGTTTAATTCTTAGCACATTTAACTGAGCAAACACCAACCAAATCTTGCCCTTGCATAAACTCTTTAAGAGCATTTAAGTCATTAAAAAGAAGATCTTATTCCATGAACTTTAAATTAGTAAGATATAGTATAATCAGAAAACACCGTGAAAGCTCCTGACTTTTATCATTAGATATGGCTCAAACAAGTATGACACCCAAGCGTTTTTATAAGCCAACTACATGTACAGTTCAGCAAATTATTTTTAACCATCTTGCGATTTGAGAGCACCTTTGCCCTTCCCGAATACAGAAAACCACAAATTGTATTACGCAACTGCAGACCCACATACCTGTATTGCCGAGCTTTGTCCATGTACTCGTGCTGCTCCATCATGACAGAGTCAGCTGCTGACACATCAATGATATTCCTTAAAGAGAGGAGATACCATCGGGTTGTTAAAAGGCACAGCCATTAGGGCTTTTTATCAGGAAACGCATGCATGAATCCGGCTCATCTACGGTTGCATGTCTTACTGTGCTGTCTTGGTGAGGATGGATGTGAGGAGGGCCTGTTCGTCCGTCCTCGCTGAGGGGACACTAGTAGTGATCCAGTCAGTCCCATTTGGGGGTTTGCTGACAGGGTTCGGGTGGGGGATCAGTGGCTTACGTTCATCAGGGTCCTAGTACGGGTCCATCACAATGGGAGTAAGCATTAAAAAATGGTTTTCTGTTCATGAAATTATGTCACAGTTATGTAGTAAGTAATTACTTTCAGAAGAATTAGCCTCACTGACAAATACTTGCAAAAAGCAACCATGTGTTTTAATATGTATGACATTAAATAAGATAATGAAGTAGTGTTACCCAAGAGTGTTTTCTCCCTTGCATACATAAACATTTAAGGCATTATTTTAAGAGAAAACAAAGTGACAACAAGCTGAGGTATCAGCTTAACAGCCAACCACTGCAATGCATTTCAACATAATACAATATTGTTACACTCCTCCTTGCATACTCTAAACTCGGATTTACCATTCTTACACCATCAATAAAACATCCGGGGGAAGCATAAACAAATCTGCACTGATATGAACAACACGACTTATTTGATGGGGTTCATCAGAAACAGCATTTTGAGGGGGAATGACGCCGACAGAGGGGGCTAACTATTCTACTATTTGTTCAAGCAACAAATGCACAGGAGTAAAGAGATTTTGCAACAAGGCAGAACTGACTTCCGAAACTAAAAATGGCTATGGTCATATGACATAAGGCCAAAGTGTTCAGCACATCAATCACTTCCGATATTTGTGTAAGTGCTAGAATGCGATTTATTAGTAATTTAACGCTAATGCAAGGTTCTCTTTTTAGCTTTACAACAGTTTGTTTTCATGAATCAACAGCGTAAGTAACGTCCTGCTGACCCTGAAAGGGACTGTGCGTGAGCTGACGTGTGAGGTAACGTTTTTATTCGAAATCGTGTTTCTTTTCCTTCCGGTGCGTCCGTATATACAAACGTTTATCTTCTAATTACGTTGTATGTCAAACTGTCCCCAGTCTGCCTCGGGCCTTCACCGAAGGCTTTAACTACCAAGCTAACGCAGGCGTCAGAATACTTTAACTACTATATTTTTTAAAGACTACTAAACGTTTTACACATCACTCAAATACATGCATTTATGAAACAAACAAAATAAGAATGTTTTTTTTTTAATCTATTAACAAATGTCATATCCGTAGGGAGAGTTTTGGACGGCTAGCCACTAGCTAACTACCTGCTCTGTGGTCTCGCTCTCGTTGCTGTAACAGCAACCCATGTCCGCGTCCGAGGGGCCACACGACGCAACCCCGCTTCCCTCTGCTCCGTCACAAACGGGCCTAATTATCTTCTCCAACTATCATACGAATGTTCTCCTGTTGGTTTAAATTAATGCTTCATCAAAAAGGGGTAGCACAGCTACTGTCAACAGCAGCTCGTTGGACGAGCAATCACATGATAGTAGCTCGCAAGTGACGACACAGCGGCGACTTCCGGTATATGTGAAGCAGCTGTGGGGTCCGTCACGTGATGGGGGCTTCTTTCAAACGTGAGTTATGTAAAAAGAAAAAATACATATTATAACGCGAGCAGCTGTACATATAGTGTGAAAAACAATACAATTTGCTTCCTTTTTGTATGAGACTATTAGACGGAGGCAACTGACAAATAAAATACAACTGAGGTGTGATATTTTGCAACACTGCTTTGTTTATGTATGGCCTAAAGTAATAGCATAGTAAAGAAAAGCATGCCCATTTTAATATGATATAATAATATGTTAAGTGGTAGTTATACAAGCTTAAGAGAAGCCTATTATTCAAATTGCTGGTCAACATTTTTGTTTTCTTTTAGTGTTTGACAGACGGTCTTAGATAGAATAAACAACGAGAGAAACCGGGCTGGTGATCCTCGGGGCCGTCCAGCACCTCCCTCAAAAGTATGTTATCTGAAAATTGCTCCTGCTCACGCTAATGCTGAGATCTAAAATCTGACGATACAGCTAAGCGGCATGGAGGAATTAAATAGACAATCTCTGCAAAAAAGGCTCTCTCCAAAACACCCGGATATCCAACACAGCAGTTTAGAGCACAGGACCAAGGCCCTTCTCAATGAGTACAGAGAGCTGAACTCCAACAAAGAAAAGAAGCCTTGCAGACTGAATGCAAAGATCTTGAGATGCAGATTGAAAAGAAGAAGAAAATGCAAGCTAAATACGATGCTCTGGAGAAGAAATTCATAGAAGACCTGCACCTTAAATAACAGAACTTGAAGCTTTAGGTTGAGCATCAGAGGTGAAGCAGACAGGGACACTGAAATCCTGGATCTCATTAAAGAGAGCACTCTTTCTAGTCCTCGTCCAAAAGAAAGACGCATGGCACCTGAAACAACAGAGCTTGGATTTCAGGATAAAAGCTATGCAGTTGGAGCTGGCCAAGAATAAACTATTTGACGGAAACAAGTGTAGGACGAGAATAACTGGCTGAGACACGAAAGATCCAGGAGATGGAAGTAGGTGAAGGACAAAAACAAGGCGCTGGAGGAAGTCTGTCAGAAAAATGAAGAAGAGGAGAGGCTCTTTTGGCAAGGAGATGGAGGACAGACGGAGAGTTTGAGAAAATGAAAAAAAAAATACAGGACAAGGAGAAGACGCAGGACGGTGATGCAAAGAGGGAGGAGGCCTGTTCCGAAGAACTGTTTGTATATTCTGCCTGTGTCCGGTGTACTCAAATATTCCAAAGATATTCACTTTAGGCTACGTGGACGGACAGATCTAACAAACCGAGACAGCTTTGTTTTCAAATGATAAAAACAACTATACATATACATGTATTTCTTGGCCAGAGTTAAGAAAATGATTCACCGCGGAAGGATTCTGCAAAAAACACTCCTCTGGCTCGGGATAAATGAAACATCAGTGCCAGATGTCTGCTGACTAAATGTCACAAAGCGTGCAGGAAATCCACAGCAGCGTTATACCCTTGAAGGTGCTATCAGTTTAATTCAGCTATGTTTGTCTTTTTTTGCTGTATCAACCTTCATTTGTTTGATTATTTCATGGTCAATCAATCGGTTTAATTGACATAAACATAAATAATGCACAACTTCCTAAGCCTTTTCCTGAGATCAACTAGATAGCCGCAGGAGAAGGAATGAGGCATGTTGGTGCACATGAGGGAGTTTCCCCAGAAGAAGGCACCAGTCTGATGTGGGGGGGGTGATGATGACTGGGAGGCGCCTGCCCTCTCATTAAACACCCCCCCCCCCCCACCCCGTTTCCTCCACACCTCTTTTGTTTACACCTACATGCCGGTCAAGTCCAGGCAGCAGAGCAGCAGACTTCACTCTGTCCTCGTCGTGGGGGGGGGGACACAGAGAGAGAGAGAGAGAGAGAGAGAGAGAGAGAGAGAGAGAGAGAGAGAGAGACACACAATGTTCGCTTCCGTGCTCGGCCTCGTTTCGCTGTTCGGAGCGTGCGGCGCCTTTGACGCCCGGCTCGGGCCACCCGCGCTCGGGTTTAGCTCCTCGGTCCGCTCGGTGTGCAAACCCATCCCGAGCACCCTGTCTCTGTGCCACGGGATCGGCTACAGGCACATGCGGATCCCCAACTTGCTCGGCCACGACACGCTGCGGGAGGCCCAGCAGCAGTCGGCAGCCTGGCTGCCCCTCGTCTCCAAGCTGTGCCACCGGGACACCAAGAAGTTCCTGTGCTCGCTGTTCGCCCCGGTGTGCCTGCCGGAGCTCGGCGGGCCGGTCAGCCCCTGCAGGAGCCTGTGCGAGGTCGTGCGGGACGGCTGCGTGCCCGTGATGAGCGCGTTCGGGTTCCCGTGGCCGGAGATGTTTAACTGCACCCGGTTCCCGCGTAGGACCCAGCTGTGCATCCCGGCAACCGGGGAGCGGGAGGGGGGGATCCCGGAGGAGGTCAGGCACGAGGAGGCGTTGAAAGGTCAGTGGAAGGATCTGTAACATACGCCTCTTTTTTCTAAAGGAAAAGCTGCTTGCATGAACTTTTGAACGATGCACAGATTCGAGTCCGACCGATGTAGGTTGGATAATGGCTTCTTACAATCAGACCAGTGTTTTAAATAAATGTCAAAAGTGTTTGTCTTTTCAGCCGTAAAGTGTTTCATATCCTGGTCACACATCCTGATTGGTTTTAGGAACCCTCATCAAAAATGTTTTCTGTAATGCGTATCTGTAAAAGAAGAAGAAAAAATATGTGTTTATTGATATTGGCATTGCAATTTGTGGACACTACAAGTGTATATCTTTTTTCAAATTGTATCTGACTGTACTGCTGTAACATTAACTGATTGATTAAGATGATCAATGAGGTTTTATTTCCCCTATGCTCGTATCTTGTTTTATTTAAACGCCTTGATCCTGGAGTTTCAGCTCAAAGACAAAAGTCTCACCACCTTTTTTTTATGATTTCTTTTTACATCCCCACCGGCAGTCCTCTAATCCCCTCTCCTACACCCTCCAGGCAGCGTCATCTGTGATGCCTGCAGTCTGGCTGCTGAAGGAGAAACCGACATCCAGGAAAACTTCTGCCACAGTCCTTATGGTGAGAACAAATTGTTGTGGAGAATGCAACCCCAAAAAAGACAAACTGAAATAACGTATTTTGACAATAGAGCAGAGCACAGAATAACCCCTTGTTGTATGATCGCTATAATTAACAACAAAACCGGCCACAGAACAGATGATCTTGTTTTACAATGTGTCTGAAATGGCACCTGTTAACTAGCATTCTGTCTCCGCTTCAGCGTTTAAGATGCGTCTGGGCAGCGTGTCGGCGGTGGGAGGGGACCGTCAGCTGGTGCCTACGGCCCGCAGCCGCATCCTGAGGTGGGCAGGGGGAGGTGCGGAGAGGGCAGAGGGGGTCGGAGGCGCAATGGCCCACAGCGCCTTGTGGCTGCAGGAGGGAGGCACCTGCGCTTGTCCCGGCTTGGACCACGCAACGACAAACAACGACAGGGGCCTGGAGGAGGGACAGGTGGGCGTAAGACAAGCAAAAGAGGACGGAAAAGAAGGGAAAGGGTCTCAGGGCGGGTGGTTTCTGGCCTTGGCTCAGGCTGAAGAGGGGAGGCTGCTGCTGACTCGGCTGGTGAGGTGGACCAGAGGGGACAAAGAGTTGAAGAAGTTCATCAGAGCTCTCCTCAAGCAGCCCTGTCCACAGTTGTAGACGAGGGGTCGCCGGCCATCGCAGTGCTGCTTCGTGGTTTTATGCAGAGTGTGGCTGTGTGCCGCTGATTGCTACATCGTTTAATAATGAACAGTTGACAAATAGTTCCCAGCTAACGGTGAATACTTCACCTGATTTATCGATTGTTAGATACGTGTAAATGGCCCAGATGTGTTGGATGTTATCTGATTATCTTAAAACTCTCCAATTTTCTTGATGAACTGTTCCTGAATGGCTCTGAAAAGCCTCTGCCATGACTGATAATAAGGAATCATCACAAAATAGTGCAAATGCTGGTGTACTTCCAACAAGGGCAATATCAGGGTTTTTTTGTAAATAGGAGAGAGAAAATACAACCCTTAAATCAAAGTCAGTGTTTGGTATTGATTGCAAGGTTTGTACTGATCTCACCATAAGTTTTCTTTTGACACTTTGATTTGAAGCAGTATATTGTCACTTGATTAACCATAAAAATGTTTTCTTATGCTACCTATCCTATTGTTTTGTACGCATGAAACATACATACATTTATATTGCCTCATAGATGATCATTTTGTTTCACGGCAGCTGCAGTCGTTTTAGGAGTGATCACACTTATAAACTGTGAAATGTGATGTCACTCCCCATAAAACGCTCACATCAGAAGAGCAGCACGGAAAAGAAAGGACAGAAATAAAAGGTATATAATAAGTCCTTTAGCATTTTGTTACATTTATTTGTTCCAAACATAACTGCTGTAGTATTTTTCATTTTTGTTTGATATTCCTTTCATTTAAATAAACTTTAATACACTTAAAATAAACACTATTTAGTTACATTCTGTTGCATCAATTGTGTGCGTTTGTATTTCCTGACCGTCGCGTGTCATCATGACTCGGTAAAGAAGACAGAAATCTGATGCCACACCTGTTGCTGTTAACTCGATACATGAAATGTCCCCCACTGCCGCTCTCTGTCTCACTGTCTCTGCTCCTACCCACAATATCGTTGTGATGTACAGCGCACGAAGCTGCCTGTGTGTCCTATGAAAATTGTATAAAAACAGGCGAAGATTAGAAGAGTTAGTGATGTTACCGTCACCGCCTCTGTTATTGGAAACAATTACACGACGTGTACTGTCAAGCTCACGATACTTAAATTATTCATACCCCCGGGCCTCTTACCTTTTCTTCTACACACACACAAACACACCTCCATCTTTATGTGGCTGGAGAGCCACATTCCTCTTAATCACCGGCGCTGTTGGTCTGCGCTCGCAAAACCTTTTACAAAACAGGTGAGTTTTTTTTTTTTCAATGAATTATCTATATTAACAGATTATATTATCTGTTGTGTTGGGGCTACGGTTATGCGGGGCTACAGGAATATCGAGAGTGTCTTATCCTGCAAAATTCAGAACTAAGAGGGTTTTGTCTCAAAATGTGTTCCATGTATTTGGAATTTCAGCATTCAGGAAAAGATAATTTAATAAATACAAATGCATCTTACTTTACTATCTGTGCATTAGTTAGAGATCCTTTATAAGTCTTGATTAAAGAATGGCTTTGATCTTTTGACGCATGAAACATTATAAAAGATCTCGAATTGTGGAGTCACATCGTAGAAGGACCGGTACTTTACATTACAAGTCATTTAGCTGAGGCTTTTATCCAAAGCGACTTACACTAAGTGCATTTCAACCATAAGGGTACAAACTCAAAAGAACAAGAAAGTGCAACTTCAATAAATAAGTCAATTTACAACTTACTATTTACAACTATAGATAAGGGCCATTATAAGTACAATTTAAGTGCTACAATTTGTTAGTCTTTGCAGTCGAGGTAGAGTCTGAAGGTGTGTCTTTAGTTTGCAGAGATGTAAAGGCTCTCTGCGGTCCTGGTGTCATCAGAGAGTTCATTCTACTGTGTGTCTCCTGTAATTATAAAACTTAACCAACTCAAATACTAATTGGCTGAATGATCTTGAGAGATAGAAGATGATTCAATCCAATTAAATGAGATACAGAACAATGCCGTTGTTGTCCATGAATGTGAAAAGAGAGTAAGGCGTGAATTTCTGCTACAGCTTTCATGTAAAGGTTCATTTAAAGAGGCACAGGAAGGAATGGAATTAATATATAATGTTTACATCTTATCAGTTGACATAAACAACATTATCCCTTTTTCAAGGTGTCTCATGATTCGACTTGTGTTTCTTTGTACGAGCTAGGATGGTTTCTCCTGCGATCGCTCTGGCCTTCATTCCCCTCCTGCTGACAGTTCTTATAAGATGCCGCTTCTACTTTGTGCTGTTCTATCGGGCGGTCCTGGTCAGAATATGGAGGGACTGGATGACTGGCCTGAGCCGCGAGGAGCGTGCTTACCAGTACGTTCTCACTCACGCCACCCCCGGAGACCCGGACAGCATCCTGGAGGCCTTCGACGTCTGGTGCAGCAGAGTGGAGTTCATCAGCAACATTGGGCCTAAAAAAGGTGAGAGGATGATTGACCTCCCGCCACAATGTGACATCTGTCTACGAGCAGGATTACACAGCGTGTGTTTTGGTGTGCAGGGAAGATCCTAGACCGGCTGATAATGCAGCAGAGCCCTCTGACGGTGCTGGAGCTGGGGGCCCACTGCGGGTACAGCACGGTGCGTATCGCCCGCTCTCTGCCTCTGGGCGCCCGCGTGTACAGCCTGGAGATGGACCCGAGGAACGCCGCTGTCGCTGAGAAAATCATCCGCCTGGCAGGGTTTGATGACGACACGGTGAGAGCGCAGAGGCATGTGAACGCTGTACATCCTACTCACTCTGTGAACACAAGGCTTTTTGACAAAAGCACCAGACTACCATGATTTGTTTTCAGATAAGTCAAGGAGGACATTTTGGTCTCATGTATTGAATATGGAGAGTATTTTCCTCTGAGACATTCACGCAGTTTGGTCTCCAGGTGGAGCTCATTGTGAATCCATCTGATGAGGTCATCCCTCAACTGCGGTCTGAGTATGGCTTGGAAAGGCTGGATTTTGTCTTCATGGACCACTGGAAGAAATGTTACCTCCCTGATCTGCAGGTGACTTGAATAAATCCCTACAAAGGACATTTACATAGTAGGATGCTATCCAGATTAATATGTCCTCTGGGTTTTCAAGACCTGAAGTTCTGAGCTCTGTGTGTTACAGATGCTGGAGGGCTCTGGTCTGCTGGGGAAAGGGTCTATGATCGTGGCCGACAACGTGCTGTTCCCCGGGGCTCCGAAGTTCCTCAGGCACATCCGCAAGAGCGGCCTGTATGAGTGGAAGGTCCACCGGGCCACACTAGAGTACAGCAAAGGCATCAGGGACGGGATGGCTGAGCTGGTGTACCAGGGAACCAAGTAGACCACACTAGCCGGATATACATTTTAAGCGGCAAGGGATGAAAAGATGATGGCCTACTATGTGTTTAAACAGTTTACTTTGTATACTGTTCATATTCTTTGGATACAACAGTCTCTGTGAGTTGCAGCCGTCCTCTGTCACCTATCTAATAAAAAAAAAAAAAATCAGTAGATGTCTTCTCAAAGAGCTTGTTAGTGAGCTCATGATAAATGTCCGTTATGTACAGGTTTAATAGAAAAGAAAATGTTTCCCTTCAGATGCGAAATGTAACCATTGTCTGTTCAAATCTTTACCCATGTGAACTGTTGAATGACAAGGACCACGGTGGACATTATAACCGCAAATTATTTTACGGGACTTCTCCAGCAAATCTACCTAAATCCGCCACGCACCCTTTACAATCATGTTACATTGCCTGTCTTTGAAAATGTAGGCACAGGAAAGACGTTTTCATAAAAAATCTTTAATTTAGTACAAAAAGTCAAGGCTTCTGTTCATTTCAGCACTAAAACCCCAAACCTCTGCAAGCAATGCATTAATATCATCGTGAGAGTATTTGTATGGACACTGAGAGTGTCCCGATATTTCAATTGACATTCTTCAAAAGTAACGGCTGCTTGCTTCTTTGACATAGTTAAAACAAAACAAAAAAAGACCAACTGATGAATAGTCTGATCATATTACCACTTCATAAGCATTTATGAAGGTTCAGCCGGGAGTATGATATGAGTAACAAAAGATTAGCAGCATGCACAACACTACGAAACAGAACCGTACAACATGGTGAAGTATCGGGTCAGTCATGGGTAATAAACTATTTCGCTGACTGAGCTGCTGCTTGTGCTCAGTCAGCTCTTTGACGGCTCTCCAAGAGAAGTGGCACATGACTGGAGGTCAAAGTTCAATTTAGAAATCACTGGGCCGATGCCTACTGCCACCAATGTGTAGGTGGGTGTTGGACTGGTTACAAAACCGCAGGGCTTTGTGTGTGCGTGGTCGTACGTGCCAGGTAGAAGCACTCACAGTGACGTCCAACAACGTCCGGGGCCTTCAGGGGCCGCCTGCAGCTTGAAAACAGGACACTTTGTGCTGGATTCACTCCCTCCGAAGGACATCGGGATACAAGCTTTGATTCAACTATATTCTTTTCCTGTTTCCACAAATAAAACATAGATATGTCTGTGTCACAGACTAAAGGGTCAGCAGTCATGTTTTAAGTGGAGTAGAAATCCGGTGCCAGACAGAAAACTGTCATTTATCTTAAATCATCCATTGGTCTTGGTCTTGGTCTGCTCCTTCCATGTCCACCTGACAGAAATAAAAAAAGACACGATTTATAAGAAATTCAGATAAAAAACTGTAAAAAAAAGTAATGTATGTGTCTATTAGTTATCCAATAATGAGACTTTCTACAAATCCTAAAATGAAAGCACCTCATTGATCTCGCCGTCATCAGGTGACTCGTTGTAGTCATTCATCTCATCCATGTCCTGCATGTCTTCTTCATCTTCCGAGTCTTCCTCGCTGTCCTCCTCGTCCTCGTCGTCCTCCTCTTCCTCTTCGTCGTATCCCGCCTGCGCCACAGGATACCAGATGGCATGAATGGAGGACACCGTCCTACCAGTGTGTGTTTCACACCGTGGCTTGGTGACACTCCACGGCAGCATTTTAACTTGTTGATGATATATATATATATATATTTTTTTTTAAATGGCATCGCCGCCAACACGTTACCTCAAAAATAGGTTTCCCGATGGGCATCAGGTTGTTGTCTTTCTCGGCGATGCTCTGCAGCTGGGGGTGGACACGGAGACAGCGTGACAACGTGGGCGGCAAAAGAGCGAGGGAAGGGGAGTGTGTTTAAGCGGAGGTGCTCACCCAGGTCTGGTGCTGCTGCTCCTGCTGGTGCAGCTCCGTCTCGTCCACACAGGGTCGGTCGAGGTTGAACCACAGTGACTCCGTTATCCGCGGGAAGAGCGAGGGGAACAGCGTGGACATGTCTGTCTCACGGGGACAACAATAACAAACGAGGCGTCAATCGGCAAGCCCGCGTCTGTGCGTGTCGGTGTGTGTGTGTGTGACTGTTTCACACCAAAAATAAAATATAGCGTTGAAATGAGGATCTACCAGACACATAAACCGACGCGGTTTAAAACGGGGTGGCGCGATGTTGACACGTTGTTGGTGTGCGGTGTAAAATCTTCCTGTCTTGTGATGCTCAAACTCGGAAATGTAAAGTTAAGCCCAAAATTCTTCTTCGTAAAATGGATGCGAATGAAATTTGCTATTTTACTCTTTAAAGTTAAAATTAAAGCTTAATCGTGGGTAGTGCAGCCCTGGTACCTGCCAGCGTCTCGCTTCAGCTTTCAAAATTTTCAAAACAAGCTTACCGGAAACTGCTGGTGTTCACCGGCCAATGTGTCCGGAGTCCCAGTGTCCCTGCACAATAGTTCCGCCCAAGTGGCCGCAGTAGAGAAGGGAAGGTGTGGCGTTAACAACAAATCTAGTTTGATTATTATGTATCTATCAATGTTTAGGTTTGTGTTTGTGTAGTGTGTGTGTAGTGTGTGTGTGTGTGTGTGTGTGTGTGTGTGTGTGTGTGTGTGTGTGTGTGTGTGTACTAATAGGAATGTTCCCTGATGTATTTTATTTCTGATAAATATTTCTAGCTAGCACATTGCAAAAAAGTTTCCATATTACCATATTAACGTTTTCTTTAATTTGATAAACTAAATATTCATTTTGGCCTGTAACACTAAAGCTGGTAATACAGCAAGGCTGATACAGCCTGCATGCATTAATTAAAAAAATAAAATAAAATCAAACGCCACATTAACTAACCACATTAATTAAAATTATTTTCAATTCATAAGAACAACAGAATACACATGTCTCTTCTAATGAGGACTCGTGACTTCTGTAACTTTTGAGATTAACACACACCTACACGTACACACACACATTTACGTTTTAAGTTTAAAAATTAACCAACCCACTCTAAAGTGCTTGTAATGTGATTTTTTTTGTTGAACCAGGATAACATCCATATATATGAGGAACAATTTTATCTTAACTGCTTACTTTTCCCTCTTATATAGCCTTCCAGGAGGTCACACTGCCATTTTATACCAGATGTTAATGTTTATGTAATAAAGAACAGGATAGACCATGAGACCTTCATTTACTTTATCTCAAACGGCCACACGCACAAGTACAGAAACTTTGCACGTACTTTGGACTTGGAGACATAATCATGCTCGTGCACAGACCTTGTTTAGCCTTGAGGACTGTGTTAGAGGTGACTACACTAGAGACGCTTATTTAAAGGATCACCCCTTCAGGAATACCTCACCACAGAAGCTAATAAGGTAATTAATCTGTTACTTCCAGAAATATTCATACATGTATTAAGAGTGTTTACAGTTTCATTTTTAAGTTTACTTCCAGGAGAACTGCATTCTGTAAATATACAGTTTATTTTGAACAATCTTTGCAGGGCACATACTTCAGATTTTCAAGGGTTTCCTTTTTTAATCAGGAAATAAGGAAGACATTTTATGAAAGTTTTAAATTGTTTGTTTTAAAAGGTTTAGTAAAGTGTTACAATGCACTATACCCAAATAAGAGATGTTGCAGTGTCCTAAATGGACCAGTTTCCATCAGATTTTATCTGAGTTAAGTGTTTAAGCCTCATTAGCTTCAACACCCATCAAATTTTGAATTGACACTTGATGTAAATACTGAAGATTTTGATTGAAACACTTTTAGATGCTTCTGGTATGTAGAAATGAAGACGCAAATTGCAGAATCCTTCTTGTTCAGATTTGAGTTGTTGTACTTTAGTTATATATATATATATATATATATATATATATATATATATATATATATATATATATATATATATATATAAATGATGGCTGTACAGTGATATTAAAGCAATAATACATTCAACTTGATTATAAAACAAAATTTATTTTGAACGCTGCTAAATCTTCAAAGACTTTCTTGTTAATGTACTGGGAAAAGTATTGAATTGGACTCCAGTCTGCAGGGGTTGTAGAGTCATCTTGACAGTTAGGAAACCCAGGTAGCACAGGTGTGAATCTATTATTATGGAAAACAACATAACAGCACCTAGGCCTATGTGAAAGGTTATAACAGGAATAATAATTACAACTCACATAAATCTATTTGTGTTAAATGCAGTCAGGTCGTATGAATCATTGGGATAAAACATAGGCCTACGTGCTACTGCTGGCCCACAGAGGAAGACGTCTTTCCTGCTCATCCCTGTCTGTCTGCTCATCTGAGCCTCCTGTGTCGTCTTCTTCTTTTTCACCTGGCTCAAACTCCTCCTCCTCATTTCTCTCATCATCTGAAAGCTCCAAATCTGGTTCTCCCTCAACTATCTTTTGAAGAATCCTCTCTGCGTCTGAGTTTGGCCTCCTACAGCCATGTTTAAATACACACATTTTGTCCTGGTGTCCAATATTCATACAAGGACTATTATTTAAAGAAAATCAAATAGCTGAAATGCTGCCTAAATTGTATACAAGTGACAGCGCTGGCCCGAGTACTGTGCTTTTTCCCTTGGATCAGAAGTACCCTGGCTAGTCACATGGATTTAACTTTTGATGTGTTCTGTATGTCGGCTGTCATCCCATTGTTTTCCCTAACCATTGCTGCATGCCACTGCCTCCCTGCTGTAAAGCCATGTGGCGTGTCCCGGCCTTGCTACTAGCCCTCACCAGCGGCGCTCTGTCTCTGGACAAGCTCAACATGTGTATGGACGGCAAACACCACAAAGTCAACCCTGGCCCCGAGGGAAAACTTTACCTCCAGGTGATGAACACAAACATCCACGGACATCCAATCGACCGAGGCGGATGCTGGGAGATTCAATTGTTCCCCTCATCAGAGCAAGGCTTCACAGCGTAAAGTGACCCCTCTCTCCTCTCCAGTGTGCTCCCTGGCGTGAAAATGCATGCTGTACTGCAAACACCAGCACAGAAGCCCACGACGACGCCTCGTACCTGTACAACTTCAACTGGAATCACTGTGGCGCCATGAGCCCCCAGTGCAAGAAACATTTCATCCAGGACACTTGTTTCTATGAGTGCTCACCTCACTTGGGACCCTGGATTCAACCGGTGTGTATCGTTCCCTCAGTCTCTGTTGTATGTGTGCACCACTAGATGGCAGAATAAGAAGGGCTTAACAGGACGGTTTATCCACGTGCAGAATTTTGCCATTATTTTTTTAGCTCCTGTAAAAGAAAAGAGAATTAGGCCTTGTGTGTGTTCAATTTGTGGACACTTTTTATAACTCAACCGACACACCATGCGGTTGCAAATCCTTTAAAGAATAAAGTGTGTTTGGAAATGATAGCTTATTAGCAATCATCAATTCTATTTGTGTAGGTGGATCAGAGCTGGCGAAGGGAGCGTATCTTGGATGTGCCGTTGTGTAACGAGGACTGCCACAGTTGGTGGGAAGACTGCAAGAATGATTTTACCTGCAAGACGGACTGGCACAAGGGATGGGACTGGAGCTCAGGTAAGAACACACTCACAAACACACACCTACACACAACCACAGAGCAGTGGGTAAGGTAAAAAAAAATGATACTCACATTTTTGTATGTAACCACAAAAAACAAATTCTCACATTTCTCTCTCCGTTTATTATACAGGTACTAACAGATGCCCCGAAGGCAGTAAGTGCAGGAAGTGGACCGAGGTTTACCCCACTGCCAAGTCCATGTGTGAGCAAATCTGGTCCAATTCCTACCTTTACACCACTCACCCCAAAACCTCAGGCCGCTGCATGCAGCTCTGGTTCACGGGGTCCAACCCCAACTGGAAGGTAGCGGAGTACTACCTCAACAACGCAGGGCAACACCAAAGCTTTGCCCTGACAGCGCTACTTCTCCCGGCTGTTGCATCTTTCTCTGTGATGATGTACTAAAATGTTAACCTCTTGTATCACCTCAGAGCTACCAAATTATCTTCTGCCTCTGTGGCTTTCTCATCTGCTTTTGACGAGATAGCTCAACAATAAAGTGCAAGATTTGTTGCTGTGTATTTCATAATTAAACCTGTAATTGGCTCTGGAATCTGTCCTCTTACTTTCTTTCTGTTGTTCCTTGTGTTTTCATCCAAGTCTGTGTTCATAAAGATGTTGCCCTTTACATGGACATGGGAAAATGTCCTGGAATAGTGAATAATTGGCATCAGTCAACCCAAAAGCACTTAAGGGTGATGTAGAACAGTGAAACCGGAAAGAGTGTATTGTTTTTTCCCTGGAGGGTAAAATCAGCAAAACATTGATGAATTACAGTTTAAAAAAAAGACAAAATCGGTGCAGCACAGGTTCGTGTCTCTGAAAGAATAGTACATTTGAAAAATCTGTCAACGTAAAATAACATAAAGATTATTCTTTAGATTTCCATGAGTCCAAACTATGGATCAATTCATTAACCCCTTCATAACACCAACCACCAGTGGGGAACCAATAGAACTGACCCAGGATCTGCGTTGAGGGAAAGTGTTTCTCTGTCCTGGGCACCAGTGATCACGACATCACATGACCACTGTGGGCCAGCTAGTGGTTAGCGGGCTCCACTGCTCGGTAATTAAGAGTTCCAGTCCCACGAGTGTGTGTGCAGGCACAGAGAGACGGAGTTAAGGACAGAGGAAAAAAGAGGGAAAGACTGGTGTGTTAGTGTCTCTGCCCCTATGTTTAAGTGTGTTTTTGTGTCACATCGTCTTATTCTATATATAAATATACATACATATGTGTGTGTGTGTGTGAGGGGAGTGAGTTTAAATATGTGTGCATCTGTGCCACGTCTGAATGTGCCCGGTTGGGTGTTTGAATAAGTCTTGTGATTGGCTACAAGACGTGGCCAGAGAGGACCATGAGACAAAGATGAGTCTGAGATACATACTTTTGTACATTCTGCACTTTCAAGATCACGGTCCGAGATAATTAATTAAGAACATTTAAAAGACATAACAGATGCATAGTCTATAGTATCTTTGACAATGTGGCTTTACTTTCTGATTAATATCAGACGTGTCAAAGTTCTGCTCCATTTCTGAGGCCTATAATAACATCCTTCCTGATGATTTAGCGTTGCAGGGTCAGCTGTGACCCAAGGCCAGTCTTTCCTGTCTCTTTTTTTTGTTGCATGGAATGTGTGCACAAAGCTGCTAAACAAAGAGGGGTGTGGATTTAAATGAGACTATATCATCACAGAAGTGTGTTAATGCCCGAGCCATAATTTATCCAACTCAAACATAACAAAGATCTCCGTGACCAGAAGATACTAAAACAATATCCAATCTGGGTTTGAGCAACGGAAGATGTTTCTACAAAAAACATTGACTTAACGTTGTGAGGGGTCAGGACTTCGACTCAGGTGCAGAGCAATAAGGCAACAGAGAATTCTTTCAAGGTTTGGAATCTTTTACTAGGAGAGTAAACTAATGCAAAACAAAGGGGGCACAGGCAAAGGCGGAATCCACACGCTCTTGTAGAAAACAAAAAGGAAGAGAGCCTGGCAACAAAGTAGAAACAAGATTACAAAAACAGCACTGGGAATTTAACAACAAACATGTACCTCTAGGAACGACAAAAGATAACCTGACACAGACAAGTGGGGAACTGAGGCTTAAATACAGGTGGGGGTGATTACAAACTAAACTCAGCTGTGGGGGGAAACTAGATACAGGAAGTGCCGTGGTTACAAAAATAAAACAGGAAGTTAATCTTCAGTCTCTTCGAGTCGTCACAGTACCCCCCCCTCTAGGGGCGTCTCCAGACGACCCAGCATGCTCTGGAAACCGTCGATTGAAATCCCTGATGAGGGATGGGTCCATGATGTTGCCCGCCGGTTCCCACGACCTCTCCTCTGGGCCGTACCCCTCCCAGTCCACTAAGTACTGACAGCCCCTACCCCGCCGTCGGACTGCCAACAGTCGCTTCACGGTATACACGGGGCCCCCGTCGACGAGTCGGGGGGGCGGAGGGGGTCTGGAGGATGGGACCAGTGGGCTCTCCTTGACTGGCTTGACACGGGAAACATGGAACGTGGGGTGAATTCTCATGGTTCTGGGGAGGCGAAGACGGACGGCTGCCGGGTTGATCACCTTGATTATTGGATAAGGGCCAATGTACTTCTGGGCCAACTTGCGGGACTCCACCCGAAGAGGTAAGTCCTTTGTAGACAGCCAGACCCTTTGTCCAGTTCGGTAACGGGGAGCGGGACTCCGATGCTGGTTTGCCCGCCTCTGGTACTGCGCCGACGCGCGAAGTAGGGCGCACCTCGCTCTTTTCCAGGTGAGGTGGCATCTGCGGACAAGGGCATGGGCCGAGGGAACCGAAACCTCCCCCTCCAGGTTGGGGAAGAGTGGGGGCTGATAGCCATACACGCACTGGAAGGGCGAAAAACCTGTGGCAGAAACGGGTAAAGAGTTATGGGCATATTCAATCCAGATGAGATGCTTACTCCATGCCTTGGGGTTCTGCGAGACTATGCAGCGCAACCCAGTCTCCATCTCCTGGTTGTATCGCTCTGTCTGGCCATTGGACTGGGGGTGATACCCAGATGATAGGCTGGCCGTGGCCCCAACCAGAGAGCAAAACTCCTTCCAAAAGTGCGACGTGAATTGCGGGCCCCGGTCAGAAACAACGTCCTGCGGGAGACCATGTAGCCGAAAAACGTTAGACAGGAGAGCCTCTGCCGTCTCCTTGGCGGAGGGTAATTTTCTCAGGGGGATGAAGTGAGCCATCTTAGAAAACCGGTCAATGACTGAGAGGATGACTGCATTACCTTCAGAGGCTGGGAGACCAGAGACGAAATCAATGGAGATGTGGGACCATGGCCGCCGGGGGGTGGGGAGAGGCCGGAGTAAGCCAGCTGGTGGACGACGTGAGGGTTTGCTCTGGGAGCAGACAGGGCATGCAGCAACATACTCCCTCACCTCCTTCATCATGGCAGGCCACCAGAACCGTTGTTGAAGAAAGCTCAGGGTTCGGCCGCTGCCCGGGTGGCAGGTAAGTTGAGAGGTATGTCCCCAGTAAATGACCCGGGACCGCAGGGACTTGGGAACAATTAGGCGGTTAGGTGGGCAACCCTTGGGGACTCTTACCCTCTTGAGAGCTCCCTTAACCTCTTCCTCGACTCCCCATGTCACTGCCCCAACTGTGCAAAAAGGGGGCAAGATGGTGGACGGTGCAGTCAATGGAGCGTCTGGGTCGAATAGTCTTGAAAGGGCATCCGGTTTTGTGTTCTTAGATCCTGGACGGTAAGAAAGAGAGAAGTTGAAACGGGTGAAGAATAAGGCCCACCTGGCTTGTCGGGAGTTGAGTCGCTTAGCTGATCTGATGTACTCCAGGTTCCTGTGGTCGGTCCAGACCAAAAACGGATGTTCTGTCCCCTCGAGCCAGTGCCTCCACTCCTCTAGGGCCAGCTTGATTGCTAGTAGTTCTCGATTGCCCACATCATAGTTTCTCTCTGCGGGCGACAATTTCCTGGAAAAGAACGCACATGGATGAACCTTATTGTCGACCGCAGAGCGTTGGGACAGTACTGCTCCCACCCCAAGATCAGAGGCATCGACTTCGACAATGAATTGAAGCTTGGGGTCAGCATGAGTCAGGATTGGGGCGGAACAGAATAGCTTCTTCAGGCCCTGGAAGGCCTGTTCCGTGGCCGGGGTCCACTGAAAGCTAGTAGCCGTGGACGTGAGAGCATGGAGAGGGGCGGCTATGGAGCTATAATTCCGGATGAAACGTCTATAAAAGTTAGCAAACCCCAGGAATCTCTGCAGTTGCTTGCGGGTTCCGGGCTGGGGCCACTCTGCTACAGCACTAACCTTTGCAGGGTCCATCCGCACACTTCCTGACGACACAATAAAACCCAGGAATGACACCTCTGGAGCATGAAATACACACTTTTCTGCCTTGACAAAGAGCTGATTCTCGAGCAGTCTTTGGAGAACCTGGCGGACATGTTGAGTATGCTCCTGCTCTGACCTGGAAAAGATCAGAATATCATCCAGGTAGACAAACACAAATCTGTTTAGCAAGTCCCGGAGTACATCGTTCACTAAGGCCTGGAACACCGCAGGGGCATTAGTCAGACCAAAAGGCATGACCAGGTACTCGTAGTGTCCGCTGGTCGTGTTGAATGCAGTCTTCCATTCGTCCCCTTGCCTAATACGCACAAGGTGGTATGCATTCCTGAGGTCGAGTTTGCTGAATATGGTTGCGCCTTGTAACAGCTCAAAAGCAGAGGAAATTAAAGGGAGGGGGTACCTGTTTTTGGTGGTTATTTCATTAAGACCCCTGTAATCTATACAGGGGCGTAGGGATTTGTCCTTCTTCTCAACAAAAAAGAATCCAGCTCCAGCTGGAGAGGACGACGGCCGGATGATGCCGGCAGCCAAGGAGCTCTGGATGTAGGTCTCCATGGCCTCTTGCTCCGGTGCAGACAGGGAGTAGAAACGGCCTCTCGGAGGTGAAGTGCCTGGTAGGAGGTCAATACCACAATCATAGGGACGGTGCGGTGGCAGGGAAGTAGCGCGAGCCTTGTTGAAGACCTCCTTTAAGTCCTCGTAGGCGGGGGGAACAGAAGTAATGTCGGGAAACTCTGAAACAATGTTAATAGGTTTCGGAGAGGCTGCAGCAGAGGTTAGGCAGGTGGCATGGCATTGATTTCCCCAACCCAAAATTAACCCAGACGACCAGTCAATATGGGGGTTGTGTTCCTTTAACCAAGGATTACCCAGAATCAGGACAGCTTGCGGTGAATGGATGAGGTGGAATGATATTTGTTCAGAGTGATTACCTGATAGTAGAAGGCCCACAGGCTGGGTGCGGTGAGTAACCCGGAACAGTAGTCTCCCGTCCAGCGCGTTCGCCACCAGAGGGTGAGGAAGGGGCTCTGTAGTCAGCCCTAGTTCCTTTGCCAAACTGTGGTCCATAAAGCTAGCGTCAGCCCCAGAGTCTATGAAGGCCGACAGACTTACTGACTGGGTCGCGGTGAACACCCGGGCACGGGTAAGAGGTCTGGATCCAGGAGGTTCGGACTTGGCGAGGCTCACCAGTAACCTCCGGTCTACTGATGAGCCCTGTCTTTTGCTGGGCAATGGGCCAGGATGTGGCCAGGTTGTCCGCAGTAAAAGCAGCTCCCCTCTTTGAACCGGCGCTGTCGCTCGCCCGGAGACAGACGAGTGTGTCCCACCTGCATCGGCTCCACAGAGAGAGCATGCGCTGGCGCACCGCCTCGGGATGCTGTAACCTCGGGGTGGTGTTCTCCTTGGGCAGGGGGACGGACAACGTTAGAGGAGCGTTCCTTGCTTCTCTCCATGAGTCTATTATCCAACCGTACCGCCAGGTCCACAAGGGAGTCCAGGTCCTCTGGGAGGTCCAGAGGGGCTAGCTGATCCTTGATGTTGTCCGCTAGGCCATGGTGGAAGACGTCGGCAAGCGCGTGGTTGTTCCATCTGCTCTCTGCTGCTAAAGTGCGAAACTCAATAGCATAGTCCAGTACTCTTGTCTTGCCCTGTCGAAGACTAAGAAGAGCCCTTGAGCTCTTGCGGCCGGGGGTTCCATGGTCAAAAACCCTTGTAAGGGCTGAAGAAAAATCTGCATAGGACTGGCAGACCGGTGACTGTTTGGACCATTCGGCCGTGGCCCATTCCCGAGCTCGGCCGGTCAGGTGGGTAATGACTGACGCCACCCTTGCCCTCTCCGTGACGTAGCATGAAGGATTAAGTTCAAACAGTAGCAAGCAATTTGTCAGAAAAGAGCGGCAGGTTCCTGGGTTTCCATCGTACCTCTCGATCTGGATCCCTCTGGGCTCGTGGATGGAAAAGCGCGTCTCAGCGGTCGGCCCCTCCCGTGAAGGTGGGCCCGAGGCGTCGGTTCGCTCTGGGTCAGCAGCCCCTACCACTCCTTGTGCCTGGTGTGAGAGTGAGCTGATCATGTCCTCCAGGGATGACTGGAAACGCCCCTGATTGGCATGAAGCTCCTGCATGGAGGCGGCGAGGGAGTTTAGTAGGTGCTCGTGGTGGTGGAGCCGTTGGCCCTGGTTCTGGATCACGGCTTGAAGTGGCTCTGCTGAGTCTGTCATGGTCAGGTTATGCTGTGAGGGGTCAGGACTTCGACTCAGGTGCAGAGCAATAAGGCAACAGAGAATTCTTTCAAGGTTTGGAATCTTTTACTAGGAGAGTAAACTAATGCAAAACAAAGGGGGCACAGGCAAAGGCGGAATCCACACGCTCTTGTAGAATACAAAAAGGAAGAGAGCCTGGCAACAAAGTAGAAACAAGATTACAAAAACAGCACTGGGAATTTAACAACAAACATGTACCTCTAGGAACGACAAAAGATAACCTGACACAGACAAGTGGGGAACTGAGGCTTAAATACAGGTGGGGGTGATTACAAACTAAACTCAGCTGTGGGGGGAAACTAGATACAGGAAGTGCCGTGGTTACAAAAATAAAACAGGAAGTTAATCTTCAGTCTCTTCGAGTCGTCACAAACGTAATCCTAGTAGTTCACACAACAAGGTTAACTTGACCTTAGATGTAATTTCATACTCTGCAGGATGGTACTCAGACATGTAAATATGCAGACTACAAAAGTTTACTTATAACTAGAGTCATTTTCACACAACATTAACAGCGTAATTGTGTTGATTTGGTCATGCACTGGCAAACATACTGTGCATCGCTTCTTCCTCACCTAAAGTGACCCTCTGATAGGCAGTACGTAACAACATGGACAGTTTTCTGGCCTGACTCTCGGGCACAACTTTACAAAAGTTGTGTTGTGGGTTTGTAATGAGCAGTACAGCCTCACTGTGATCTCAGCATGGCCACAGACTAACTTTTGTTCCAGTTTCCAGACAATTACGGCAGGATGAAAAAGAAACCAAATGTGCAAAATATTAAATTCTCAAGATCTATTCTAGTAAAAGCAGTTTGGTTAAAATCCCACATTTTTGCGACACAACTGTATAATCCCTGCATGCAGACGTATTGTTAAGCCGTATACTTTTACAGTCAACTCACAGGCATACACAGTGTGATGGCATAGTCAGAAATAGAATTGGGATGGCTGTCTTCCATGAGGCTATTAATACTCCCGCTTTTCTGAGATCATTGGAAACACACACACACACACACACTACCCTGCACAACGCACACCCTCTCCCCTAACTGAACTGTAGGTGTAGGGCTGTGTGTGTGTGTCTGTGTGTGTGTGACCAGATTTTAGGAGTCAGACTTTTTGTGGGGATGAAAATACATTCAAAATACAAACCTCTAAATGTTGCCTTGGCTGTTTTCTGTGTTTTGCCGGTCTGGCCCCTAAGTTGACAGTTTTACAGGATGTATTCTTTTGGGAAAAGAGGAGGTTTGTATAACTTGATTTTAGCTTGAGAAATTACAGCAGTCTGACCTCCTCCGTGGCTGCAGGTCACACTGATATTCAAAGAGGAAAGACAAACTGAACTTTATTTCCCCTGTTTGGACAAGGAAGAAGGCCTTGCATTTTTTAATCAAGTAAAAATAATCCTACCACTGTGGAATAACATTTCAAGTGTAAAGTTAAACTGTTACGGATGTACACTGTTGTATTAAGGTTATGACTACTTTTATTGCATTAATGTGAATAAAACGTTTGAATGTTGATGGTGGTCAGGGTGACGCAAGAGCATTGTTTTTGGTTGATTACATATTTTGCACGTAAAATCTGCAAATCTACAAAGCGACTAACTAAAGCTGTCAGATAAATTAATTGCTGTTATACAATAACAGTTTGTAAATGTAGCCGTGTAAAAATATGAGTTTGCATAAAGGTATCTCATAACTGTAGGGTAAATGAGTAAATCTTTATCCTTATGCCTTATTCCTTCTGTCTTTTCCATCCAAGCGTCCCTTTATCGCTCGGTCCATCCCGTCCAGATATTTCCGTCAAGCTAGCGAGACGCAATAACAACACCTGGGTAACTTTGCCTATAAAATAAAGTGTCGTGGTCTATTTCTTCAACAGGCTCTTTTATTTTTGAAAGTCCTACCGGAAGTGCAGCATGCTAGCGACACGCTCCGCTTGACGTGGGTCGTCCCCGCCGTCGCTCCCCGGTCTCCACTCTGGATTTACATACCCCGATTTCCGTGGGACTGGGAAGCTAAAGAAGAGGGTGGCGAGTTTTTTCAGAAACCGAGGAAACAGACGCTCACGTTGCGACTTGACAAATCACAACTTTTAGCCACTTCCCGTCGGTTCTTTCGCGTCTTCCCGACCTCCGACGGAATAACGTTCTCGCGACTTTCCCCCCGCTGGACTTTACCCTCCTCTCGCCTGGAGAAGGGCCGGAAGGCTCTCGGAGAAGTTCTGGGAAGCAGCCTGAGAGTTGAACCCGGTTTTCCGAAGGGGCTGTGGCCATGGCCGGGGGTGGAGGGGGTGGAGGCGTTTCACCGTTGGGGCCCGCACCGCCGACGTGGTATCACCGGGACCTGAGTCGGGCGGCGGCCGAGGAGCTGCTGGCCCGGGCCGGGAGAGACGGCAGCTTCCTGGTGCGGGACAGCGAGAGCGTCAACGGGGCTTACGCGCTGTGTGTCCTGTGAGTACCTCCATCAGAAAACAGACGCTGGTTGCGACTCTTACCGCGTGTGTGTCTGTGTGTGTGTCTGTCTGTGTGTGCGGGGGGGCGGTGGCTTGTTTGGCCCCCTATTCCGGGGAAGAGTTGTTAACCGTGTCCCGGTTTTAGTTTGAAGTTAGATGTTTACTCTGCGCGCCTTCTTTACAACTCTCCTTGTTGTTGTTGTTGTTGTTGTTGCTCTGCCAAGCTACACAAGAGAGTCCACACAACCGCGTTAAAACAGGTTTGGGCCGAATATGGTTAGTTTAGTTTACTCTCTGTAAGTCTGGCAGGGGAGAGCCTGTTGAACCCCAGCATGGCACACAGCTTTAGGCCTCTGTGTGTGTGTGTGTGTGTGTGTGTGTGTGTGTGTGTGCGTGTGTGTGTGTGTGTGTGTGTGTGTGTGTGTGTGTGTGTGTGTGTGTCTCTCCTCTCTGATGTGGGCTGCACCACCCTTTTTCTACAGGCCACCGCATCTGGATCGGTGTTGGAGGTAAATATAAGCTCTGGCCTGGCTGAAGTTTTTAATTTAAAGGGCCGATGTGAGATGAGTGCAGCAGTGTAGCAGCTGGTGCATTACAGAATACTTTATAAAACGTATATATATATTTTTACGTGGAGATTTTGGCACCAATCACGTCCATCAACACACACAACCTCACCACTTGCAACACTCCTCTTGTCGTATAACAAATCCCGTAAAAGGCAATAAGACGGCATCCCAGTTTTGGTCACTAGCTCGTAAAAATATATGATGCTGTTTTCTTTTTTTTTTTGTGGATCCATATTATTTCAGTAGGTCACTCTATTTTCAACAACATGCCACACATCCATGCAGCATCTGTTTTTTTGTATTTATTCCAGTCAGTCTCCACCTCTCCCTTCCTCTCCCCTCTCCCCTTTCACATCATGCATCATTTTTCTTCATGATACCTAAAGCTTCTTATGGACAGGCGTTTTGTCAAACTTTACTCAAAAATACAATGTCACTGCCCTTTACCAACACGTTTTGCTTCTACGTACCCAAAAACGAATGTTAAAATAAGTATTACACCATCCTCACAGGTCGTGTGGACCAGTGTTTTTAGCGCAATATGAAAGAAACACGCTCTCTATCCTCGCGAAGGTTATGTTTGAGAAAAGTCATGACTCTGTATCGGTCAAGCATTTGACTCATTCTCGGGAACTTGTGCAGGGTAAATGACCTTCCCGGGAAGTACAATCTGAATGTGAAAAGGTTCCCGACTGCTGGGTGACGCGCCGCGTTTAGTCACGGCCCCGACTGTGCCGCTCTGCAGGCTCGGGGCTGATGTCTGTATCAGGTCCTCTCAATATTAAATATCTTCCCTGCCTGAAGCACAGATGTGACTAGTTCAGTCCTGATGCCGAGTACAGTGCGATACCAGTGTGTTAGTTAATAAGCTGTATGACTCACTGTGTTATTTATCAACAAAGTAATCAATTATTTACCACGAAATGGGTAAAAAGTTGTCACAATTAACTGGCCTGACTGTTTATTCCTCACACATCATATAGTAACATATGCTTTAATTTGATTAGCTGTCTACTAGTAAAAAAAAAACCTATTTAGCTGGTGAGCTTGCCTTTAATTAGTAAGTCGTCTCTGTGAGGAAACAACATTGTCTTCAAGCTAAAAGCACCTTTTCAAGGCCCCGGCTCACAGGAACTGTCGTGGTGTTTTGCTGAGCTTGCCCTCGTGACTCTCACAAACAGATATTTGTGCTTCCCTTCTGAAGGATTCGGAGGGGCCGGCGCGCATTGGAAGCGTTTATATTCTGCCGCCGTCTGAGAATAGACGAGTGGAAGGCGACTTTACGGAGGCATTGGGACGGACTCCCGGGCCGCTCCGTCTCGCTCGGCTTTTCGCTTCCTCTTTGTGGACATTTCCGTCTGTAGAATTTTGTGTGCCTGCATGCAGATTTTTGTAGGAAGTGACCACTTTGACGAGCTTACGGTTTGTGTTTTTATCTAACAGGGATGTTTATGTGTGTTTCTGAATAACACGCAGGAAGTGAGACCTTTTTATCGTCCGCTGCCACAGACTCCGATTTGAACAACGTTCGGGAAAAGGCAGCTGAAGCAAGCGTGTGACCGCTACAGTTTTTTTTTTTTTCATGATGGAAAGATGTTGTTGTGTCTCAGTGCAGCGCGTCTAAACATGTCAACATGTGTGTGTGTGTGTGTGTGTGTGTGTGTGTGTTGGTGTTGAGCACATAGATGTTTCTGAGAGAGAATTCCTCATCGGGAAGTCTTGTGAGTGACCGTGTATTATCGTCTTGTGCAGTTACCATGTTGCTTCCTGCACCTTTGACAGTTCTTCTGTTAGAACCCCCACGTTAGATGTCTGAACGATCTGCGATGGCGTAAAAACTTGTTTTGATCCCAATGCCCCTTTTCACACATCTTCATCTCAATTGTCATAATTTGAAGCCAAATACATTTCTGGAACTCAACCCTGCTGTTCTTTACCGCTATCGTCTGCTCGAGGGTTGAGTTTATATAGAAACTGGTAATTAATAGAGAACTGTGGCATTCACTTGGACTCATCTGAGTCTGCCTTTGGTGAACAATTACATTTCCCTCATAATTTGGGCTTTGTTGTATTCTACAGTTTGTACTATAAGTTTGGTCTGGCTACAGCAGAGACACAGGTTACATTTGGAATGATCAGTAGCATTATAAAGCAACTCTTTGCTCATTCATGTCTGCCAGTCAATGGAGTATTTTGATTTTCATACTGTTTACAGTGGGGGGGGGTCGACTGACCTGCTGCATTTGAGCTTAAAGTTGGACGAGAGAGGAGGAGGAGAGGGAGGTGGCACTATAAGCCACGGGGAGCCAGTGGGGTCATTATCCTCAAGAAACTGTATTGTTGATCTCACACACACACACACACACACACACACACACACACACACACACACACACACACACACACACATACAAACTCATTGTGTCCGTCTCGATCCCGCAATCTTTTCTCCCCCTCCCTCTCCCTATCTCCCCCCTGTCATAGCTTTGCTGCTACTGAAACAATAGTATTTACGCCGCAGAAAATCTCCTCAGCTGCCAACAGGAAAACCAGCACACACAAGCGCTCTGCTGTACACTGACTGCAGTGACTCCTGTGCATGGAGGCCGTGCTACGGGACCCACAATGCATGTGTTGATAATGTTACAGAGGCCTGTCGGACAAACGGGAACCACCGACCGTGTTTACTTCTGGATTAAATATATACGTTTTTGCTGGAGGCCCGATATACGGAACTCTGCCCCCTCCTTAGGGAAATAGTCAAAGGTCAAACGGTTAAAGGTTTAGAATGACATAATCTGGTGCCCTGTCAACCCCCCCCGCCCCCACACACCCAAATAAGTGTATTTCATTTTCTGTTAGGCTAATAGTATATATTCAGATCTTCATCAGGCTCAAGGTTGAGGAACCTGGTTTTCTGATCGCCGTTGACCCATCTGATAGAAACAGATGCAGGTTTGTTTTAAAACTCTAATTAAAAGTGACTCTTTTGCTGAAGTCCATTGGAAGCTGGCCTGGAGTATTCAGTCCGTGCTTTACTTCAGTGTTTACTTGTGAGACACTGACCTGGAAAAACAGCGGGGGGGGGTCACGGCCAGATGAATTCCGGTCATTGATGTGTCCTTTCCTCGATTTACACAGAGTATACACAGACCCACACATACTGTAAATAAGCACAGTGGAAGCGCTGCAGCAGTAAAAGCATTACTTAAGCGCTTTGCATAGGCCGCCATGCTTACACCCACACGTCTAAACAGATGCACAACCATAACACATGCGTGCAGTGTACACACCAACGGACACGAACCACAACATCTGCCTGGCAAATTGAACATTTCGTGTCCGGGCCACTGAGCAGACATGAAGTGTGGACATGAAAATCATTAAAGTCCAGCTGGCGGCTGCAGCCCCGGCTGTGCAGTAACGATGTCACAGCGTTGAACTGCAATTGGTAAGGAAAGAAAAAGCTTCACGGTTCAATTAAATTAAATTAAAAAACTCTGAAATGTGATGCATACAAAGAAATACCACATATTCTTTGAGTGATGCAAAAACTTAACCTGGTCATTTTCCTTTTAATCCGTAATCCTTCCTATCTCACAATTTGTAATGGTTATTTTTCTTCCTTTTATTTTTTGTGAGGATGAAGCCCACTCCCAACTGTGACAGACAGCAACAGGTTGAAGCTCTACGCCGTGAACGTTGAACCCTTCATTTTCATACAGGCAGCCACACACTCACTGGGCTCAAGAACAAGAAAGAGAACAAGAAAGAGAGTCCCCCAGTCGGGACGGGACAATTCTTACTATCATTCTAATCAAACTGTAGTCAAAACCTTGTCCCCCTTTGTCTGTTGTTCCCCTCCATTCACTTCAGTCGTTTGACCTTCATCTTTTTCTTGTTTCTTTCTCCTGTAGGTTTCAGAAGCATGTCCACACATACAGAATCCTCCCAGACGATGAAGGATTTCTCGCAGTACAGGTACATAAAAATACAGACGCACACACTCATTCACATAAGCACGCACGTCACTCCGTGCTGCAAAAACTGTATTTGCTTCAGTAGCAGCTGGCAGGCAGAGATGCTTTTGTTGGCACTCTCTCCCTCTCACACACACACACACACACACACGTACACCAACAGCAGCCTCTTTGTGCGTTGTTTCCAACAGCTGTGAAGTCCTCACAACCAGCCACACACACACATACACACGTTCTGACTCTCTTCCACACCGACACACGGACACTTAAGACTATCCGCGTGGTCGCATCGCAGACATCTGTGTCCCTGCTGTGTGATTTCGGGGTCTTAGCTGTTGCATTGAGGAGAGTCTAGAAGTCTAATTCTGCATCCTGGAAGTGAGCTCGTTTTGGGGCAATGTTTACAGAAACACTTCTTCCTGGTTTGGAATTATATTCAACCCGCTGGGTCATCTTTGCTTACACAACATGTAAATGTGTAACAATAGGGGCCGCCAGAGATTTCAATAACACAACTGGTGGAGTTTAAGGGGTTTGGATGCTATTGTTCTGCTAAAAAAAAACCTCCATGTCCTCCGTCTCTTGATCTGTGTGTGTGTGTGTGTGTCCCTCCTTGACTGTCGTCCCAGACATCTCAGGGCGTGCAGCCCAAGCGGTTCAAGACGTTGCTGGAGTTGGTGTCGTTGTACCTGCAGCCCAGCCAGGGTCTGGTCACCACGCTGCTGTACGCGGTGGAGAGAGAGGAGACCGCGGTCAGCGACGACCGCGACTATTCAGGTAACGCCAAGAGGATCCACAGCGGCACACCGGCGCACTCGCACGTCCTCTCGTCACGCGGTGACCCCCTCCTATTCTGTGATTGGTAGACGGTGAGGATGAGAAGCCGCCCCTCCCCCCTCGCTCTGTCTCCAGCTGCCCCCCACCTGGACCAGACACACCAACAGAGAGGTACCACGCCTTTATGAGCAGTCTCCTCATTGTGTCCAGTTGACAATGTGGAAATGTGAAAGCTCAGAATGAAATCACAAACCGCTTGCAGAGATTCTCGACAATGTGTTTAACATGTGTTACGCACACAACCGCAACAAACGCACACACAGACCCACAGAGGAAGGATGTTGCCTCAATGTGAATGCAATTACGTCTCCTCCGCTCACAAAAAGAAACACAAGTATACACACACTCACGCACACATCATGCAGTAAACATCAGACACATCAAACTGTCTCTCACACTCACAAATGTTGACTAGAGACACACACACATTATAACCTCCGCTCTACACAGTCCGTTTGCAACGAAGATCACATCCAGTCCCAAACGACGGTGCTCACAGTTGATGTTTTCATGATCTGTATTGCTCACATATGTTCATATTAATGATTAAAGATCACTTTGGTGCAGTTAGTGTTCACAAGACGTTACTAACAAACCCCGGGTCGGATGTTCCTAAAGTAAAAGAAGACCCAGGAAGTGGTGTGCTTTAATGAACCGTCACGCTTTCAGTTTACGATGAAATTAATGAACCGTCTTCGTCCTTTTCGAACACGATGTATTTCACGTACGATTCCTTAAATTGACCTAAATGAGCGCAAAAGACTGTTGCGCCTTTAACAGTCTGCTGCTTGGCAGACTTTGCATGTCAAAAAAAATAAGGTACAAGGAAGTTTACTCTGAGGCCACAGTCTGGACCGTAATTAAGGATTGTGATCAGTTAATGATTTAGTTGCAGCGGTTTGTGTGTCTGTGGGTGGCAGGGTAGACATAAGTCAGCTCTTTGTATAAAAGGAAAAGTGAGATTCAAAGCATCCTGACTGCTCAGACTCACACACTTACACCTATGTGGCTACTAAGAGGTCCATGACTTGTGTGACTTGTTGTTTAAAGGTCCAGCTGAAGGTTTATTCTTTATGTACTAGTAGCATAAAAAGAATCAATGCAGCGACTACGTGCAAGTGGGGATTCTAAATACTCAATGGACTTTGTTTGGATTTGTTTCAGTGCTCCAGCAGCTAACGGCCTCAGCACCATCTCCCACGAGTACCTGAAGGGAAGCTACGCACTGGACCTCGAGGCGGTCAAACAGGGAGCCTGCTCCCTGCCTCACCTCAACAAGACGCTATTGGCCTCCTGCAAAGGCCTAAATGGGTAAGAAGGACGTCCCTGGACATCTGTAGACAGCACGTATTCCCCACATAATCCACACAGAGCAATTATTTTACATACGGAATGTGCTATTGTTAAATTTTAAAAACATTATGCTTCCAATCGTCTCTTGTTGTGGTCACAGCGGCACATGTTGCACATTCAAACATTGTTATAAGCCGTGGAAAATATACTAAACTGGAACCCAGGAAGTAACAAATGTAACTTCATGTTGTGGTTATTTATCACCTGTGACATGCAAACATAAAACCACTAAATATCTGATTTCCTTTTAGATGCATCTAAATTAAGTAGGACGTGAATCTCTTTCCATTTCCCCCTGTAGGGAGGTGGATAAAGTTCTGTCGGGTCTGGAGATCCTGTCTAAAGTTTTTGATCAGCAGAGTTCTTTCATGGTCTCCAAGATGATCCAACAGGTACGCGTCTGTGACTCTTAGTGTGAGTCTTTGTGTGTGCGTGCACGCTCATTGCCTCTAGACAAAATAATACCCACGTTATTATATATGTAGACCCTCGTTCCCTCACCGCCAACCCGCGGGCAATAGTCCGATTGTTTGATTTCCAAGCTGTGAGACATTAATGGATAGTTGGACGGTGATCTTCTTTTTAACGGCTTCCTTTTAGTCTTGTTTCTCCAGACTGAAAACAAAATGTTCCGCCAACTTCCTAAACAGCCACTTCTCTGTTCTCTTCAAAAAATAAAAAAAGACTCGTTGTGATTCACGGGCGACACTGCTCACATTAAACGTGATGTGTGTCACATGAGAATGTCAGCAATGGAATATGTGATATAATGTGCTTAAGTAACGAGTTGATACCTCGTTTTTAAGCCCCGCTAACTAGTGAAGCTCCTCATGCACAGAGCAGCCAATGAGAATTAGTCAGAGATTCAGACACAAGTTCATGTTAAAAAAATAATCCTCATCCCTTCATGATTGATTGATTGATCCACTGTGTTGCACGTCATTGTGCTGGCATCAGTTCGGCGGTCATCCAGCACACACTTACATGTCGCTCTGTGTTTTAATACAATCTGCTTCATTCATAAATGGGTCTATGCAGCCTCAAAAACAATTGTAGTTTAAATGTCTGTTTGTTGTGGGGCATTCATTCAGTTGCTTTTCCTCCTTAAAAGCCAGCTTGGCTGCAGGACATAACAGATCTCCTCCTGTCTGTTCTTACGCCTGGTTCTTCATTTCAAACGGTTCGGTTGATTTTGGTTCAAATTTCTTTCCTCCATCAGTCGGTGAATCAGGGTGGAGACCAGGCGTTGGAGAACCTCGTGACCAAGCTGGCAATTCTCAAAGACCTGCTGTCCTCCATAGAGAAGAAGGTACACAGAAATATGTAAACATATGCAGGCGTTGACCCTCACATATGATCGCTTTGGCTTCTTCTTTACAGTTTGACCTGCTCTGCCATGTTAATATTTGATTTACAGTTATATATAATATTTGGTTCTCTCGCAGGAAACTGATTTATTGTTGACACAACACCTCACAGATTCTCTTGTTGTGTCCTGTTGTTTTTTATCTTGTGTTTCTTTCATTTCTTTGTTCTAGCTCACACTTTTGATTGCTTTTCTTTTCCCCGCCCCCCCAGGCTCTGAAAACTCTCCAGGACCTGAGTTTGTCCCCCTGCTCCCTCCCCCCTCTTTCCATGCGTCACAGCAAAGCCATCCCTGTGCAGGCCTTTGAGGTTCGGCTGCGCACACACACACACACACACACACACCTCACCTGTAAACTCATGAACACACACATTTTATTAGTGCTTGTCTCTTCAGGGCGATATATAGGAGGGGAGTATTAAGCCAGGAGCGATCTTCTGTTTTGAGCTTTTGACCTTTGCAGGAAGCGCATTATCTAAAAACTGTAAAAGAAAATATAATTAATCCTTACAGGGAGGAATAAAGCAAGAATATCTGCATTTTTGGAGTTATCAAAGTGAAGCCACACTTTTTGAGATACTCAACGTCTCTGGAGCCAAATACCCTTCATTAAACTTTCAAGCACTGCTCGTCTTTCTTTTGATGTAGTTATTCACGCTTCATTCCTAATCTTAAATCAATGACATCTCCTGTTTCATGAAAGGAGTAGGATCGTCAGGAAACGATTGTTTTATCATTTATTTATGTTGATTTTAGTCTGGAAGCAAACCGGAGATCTCTTATTACAACCTCCATGTTTGTTTCATTAAGTGTCATAATAGCGGACTGGTGGTTTCGTTTCACAGAAGATCGACTGAAATCGAATTACAGTAAAACAGGGTGTAAAGTCACATATTCCTTTACACACCGCAGGAAGTTTGTGAGCAGAGCTGCTATGAGACCACAGGAATGTGTGTGATGCACTTCCTGTGACGTTAGTGGCTTTGTCATAGTATGTTGTATTTATCTGGTTTGGTATCATAGTTTCACACAATTTGATGCGTATAACTGATGCTGTGACTTTTGGTCGCAAGGTTATAGTTGTTTTATTTTGTGCCGATGGCATAACGTATAGACGTGCAGAGAAAAAAAGCGGAAAAGTCAGGATAATAAGAAAGCGCTTGCTATTCGAGGCGTAACGGTAAAGCGGGGTTATTATCAGAAGGAAAACACGTGGGGCAGAGGGTGAGACGGAGAAGAGCTGAATGATTTTAAATATTAGCCACGTTGGCATCATTTGTGGTGACCTCCTTTCTGCAACTTCCTGTTGCACAGGAACAGAAGGGTTGTTAAGATGAAAAGAAGTATTTAAGGCGTGGAGCCTGATTCATCCAGCGCCTCTCAAAGAAACCTCATGGCTTTACGCGGCTTTACGCGATGCCTGTATTCCGCCTAAAACAACAAATAAGAGAATACAGAATATTGTCTATGAACCTCCAAATTCCTCCTTTTTGTTGTGATATTTCTAGTCTAGCTGGCCAGATTGAACCAACGCAATCTGTTGATGCTATGGAAGCAGCCAGCTTGTTTTGTATGTCGTGACAGTAGAGGGAGAGTCCACTACTTTCACTATGGAGACCCCTGGTGGTCTCAGGACTCTACATGACTGGGCACACACACACTTTTTAGAAATGCACCACAAGCACCAGTTTCTATGAACGTGGGTGTGTGTGTGTGTGTGTGTGTATGTGTGTGTGTGTGTTTTATTCCCTTTTTCTGATCCACACTTCAGGTGAAGCTGGACGTCTACCTGGCAGAGCTGACAAAGATCGGAAAGAGTCAGAAGTACACTCTGTCTGTGGACGTGGAGGGTGGGCGGCTGGTAGTGATGAAGAAGGTGAAGGACAGCCAGGAGGACTGGACCACCTTCACACACGACAAAAGTGAGCACGTCATCAGCAGAACGCTGTAACGGAAATAGTGACATAACTTCATAACTTATCTTAAGTCTTGTGATCAGCTGTTTTTAGACAAGCGCGAGGAAAGACCACGTTCAATACCTATGTGATCATTTATCTGTTGAGCAGCACCTCCTCTACTCTTCTGTGTCCAAAGGGTGTCATCATTTTATTTGATGTTATTGGATGTGCTTCAAAGCAGTGTTGTTAACCTTGAGTAATGTGTCAGTTTTAGCTGTTTTTAAAGGTCTGTGAATGGTGAGATTGCATTATTTTCCTCATGTTGTTGATCTATTACGTGATATTGCTAAGGCTCCTGGCCTTTCTCTCTCTTTCCGTATCACTGACCTTTCTGTCCTCTGCGTGTCCCGTCTTTTTGTTTGTCTCAGTCCGTCAGCTGATCAAGTCTCAGCGGGTGCAGAATAAACTGGGCATTGTCTTTGAGAAGGAGAAGGACAAGAACCAGAGGAAAGACTTCATCTTTGCCAGTGCCAAGGTCTGCGCACACACACACACACACACACACTTCCTCAAATGAACATTCTTAGTAGAATCTTTTACAGTCATTCAAAGATACAAAAATTTATATTCAAACTAACTGAGAAATATTCTGATCAGACGCACACACAAACCACTCTAATGCAGTTTCCACTCAGACTCCTTCTGAAAAGTGATTCATCTTGGATCTTTTCTCTTCAACAAGGAACATTTATTGTAAAATATCAAAAGGATTCGTCTTCAGTCAGTCCTGTGTATATTTGTCGGTTTAAAGAAAGGCACATATACTCACACCGATTGTGAGTCGGCTCTCCCTATCATGGCAACGTCCACTCACTGTGTGTGTGTGTGTGTGTGTGTGTGTGTGTGTGTGTGTGTGTGTGTGTGTGTGTGTTTCAGAAGCGGGAGGCATTTTGTCAGCTGCTCCAGTTAATGAAGAACAAACATTCCAACCAAGACGAGCCCGACATGATTTCCATCTTCATAGGCTCCTGGAATATGGGTCAGACACAAACACACGTTATTCTTAATGCCTTCAGAAACGTTCTTCTTTTCAGCAACACTCACTGAATTACGTATTTGGTTGCCGTACATGTAAAGGGAAGCATGTCTGTATCTCCAGAGCTTGGCATTTGTATTTCTGAAAATCAGGATGTAATGTTCTGTTGGTGGTTTCCAGGCTCGGTGCCTGCGCCTAAGTCTCAGGCCTCGTGGGTGTTGTGTCGCGGCCTCGGGAAAACTCTAGACGAGATTACGGTCACCATCCCCCATGACCTTTACGTGTTCGGAAGCCAAGAAAACTCTGTGTGTGATCGGGAGTGGGTGGAGTCGCTACGTGCCATGTTGAAAGAACAGACCGAACTGGATTATAAACCGGTGAGCAAACAAAATGATTTCGTGTAAATATCAAAACCATTGATTCATTGCTCTTTTTGAGCTCACCTATCGACTAATTGGTTCTCAACTCTCCGTCGTCGTGGTTCTGCGGTTGCAGATCGCAGTGCAAACTCTGTGGAACATAAAAATCGCTGTGTTGGTGAAACCGGAACACGAGAACCGGATCAGCCACGTGGGAATGTCCAGCGTCAAGACGGGCATCGCCAACACGCTGGGTAACCGCCGCACCCGGTGTCTCTTTCCTTCTTCACATGCTTTACTGTCCTCTCAGAATATGAAGAAATGGAATAACTGCACTTTCAAACACTGACTTGTTTCTGTTAACAAAAGGCTAGTTAGAGGATATATTCTGGATTTTATTACTTGTGACTGTTGTGATCACACTAAAAAATGTAATCTACTTGCATCTACTTGATGCCATTACATTAATTTAAAAGTTCATTTCAAAACTAAGAGATTGAATCTACATTTAATTATTATTATTAATTATTATTTTATTAATTATTTCACACAAACTAAAGATTCCCTTAGCATTGTGTCTTGACATTTTAATGCGATTTATTATCAGGATTATTTTTGCTTAATAACGTATTGCTGGTGGTCATTAGTTAATAAAAGTAATGTATTCATTTTGTTTGTCATGACGTTTGTTTGTCAAAGGTAACAAAGGAGCTGTGGGCGTCTCCTTCATGTTCAACGGGACGTCTTTCGGCTTTGTGAACTGTCACTTGACGTCAGGGAATGAGAAGATTGCCAGGTATCTGCCACAGGCCACCTCCTTTTGGGATCTACTCCCATACTCTGTGGTTGATATACTTTTACAATGCGTCAGAAAACATGACAAACTGGTCGCGTTCATTAACCTTTCATTACCTATTTCCTCCTGCAGGAGGAACCAGAACTACCTAGATATCCTCCGCCTGCTGTCGCTGGGAGACAAACAGCTGAGCTCCTTCGACATCTCGCTGCGCTTCACACACCTCTTCTGGCTGGGAGACCTCAACTACAGGCTGGATATGGATATACAGGTGAGGCAGAACCCGGACACACATGTGCACAGTGATGGAATGCAGCAGATGTGCGTGACACCTGCATCTCTCTCGTCTCTGCGAGCAGGAGATTTTAAACTACATCAACAGGAAGGAGTTTGAGCCCCTGCTGAAGGTGGACCAGCTCAACCTAGAGAGAGAGAAGAACAAAGTCTTTCTACGCTTTGGTTAGTTTACCTGCGATTACAGTGCTGCTGAGCTCCTCTCTCTCATGCACAGTGGTATCAATCAGCAAAAGAAATCAGTGTCTAAGTCTGTGAGTACTGACCCAGTGTCTGCTTGTTTGCAGGGGAGGAAGAGATCTCGTTCCCACCCACCTACCGCTATGAACGTGGATCAAGGGACACGTATGTCTGGCAGAAGCAGAAGGCAACTGGGGTACGTTTACTAACTCCAATCACATCACAGACTGACCCCCCCTCCCCCTGCCAGCCATGTCTGACAACTGATGACTCGGCTGTCTTCTGCTGTTCTGTCCGGCGCAGATGAGGACGAATGTTCCGTCCTGGTGTGACAGGATCCTGTGGAAGTCGTACCCAGAGACACACATTGTCTGTAACTCCTATGGTGAGGAGTCATTCCTACAATAGTCATAATTCAGTGTAACAGAGGAAGTTATTTCATGAACTGTACATCTGGCTCTAGTGGGGGAATTTCCGATGGACATTTTAAACTTCTCTGCAGCCGGTACATGATGTTGAAACTTGTGTGTTCTTTTGTTTGTCAGGCTGTACGGATGATATAGTGACCAGTGATCATTCCCCTGTGTTTGGCACCTTCGAGGTGGGGGTGACCTCCCAGTTTGTCTCTAAGAAAGGTGCAAGTGAATTAAGTAAAATTCTTCACAACATTGTTATTTATTTTACTTTGTTTATTTTTGAATTGCTCTCCCTCCTGGTTGTACCTCTTTCTTTCACTTCTTTCTCTTTTCAAGGCTGTGGATACTGTACAATTTGATCATTTCAGCTGACAAACTTATGTGTCTGTGGTCTGTTTAATGAGCAGCATTGTTTCTCTCATTGTTTCTCTGCAGGTCTGCCGAAGACGTCAGAGCAGGCCTACATTGAGTTTGAGAGCATCGAGGCCATTGTGAAGACGGCGAGCAGGACCAAGTTTTTCATTGAATTCTACTCTACGTGTCTGGAAGGTGAGAAGAGCGCGCCTGCACCTTTGCATCAAAATCCGCAAGGGAGTTACAGTGCTCAGCGGGTTCCTGTGACGCCCAGTGGATTTAGTAAAGAATTCCATCTGTTTCTTCTTTGTGTTGCTCGCTCCCTCCCTCCCTTCCTCAGGCAGTCAGTATACCTTTAAGCTTGAATCCACTTTTGACCTCTGCCGCATCCCCGCCTCCTGTCCGCCGTGTACTTTTGAATGAAATGCAATAGAAACATCTTCCTTATCTCCTTCCCACTCCTCCTCCCAAACCTCCCTTTGTCCCCCCCACCCCTCCCACCGTCCCTGCATTTCCGTCTTTTTTCCTCCATCTCTAGAGTTTAAGAAGAGCTACGAGAACGACAGTCAGAGCAGCGACAACGTCAACTTCCTGCGCGTGGGCTGGTCCAACAAGCAGCTGACGACGCTCAAACCTCTTCTGTCAGACATCGAGTACCTCCAGGACCAACATCTGCTGCTCACAGTGAAATCCCTAGATGGATACGAGTCCTACGGTGCGAAGAGACTGTTTACGTTTGTGATGAGGCCGTGCAATTCTTTGAGGTGGACTTTGAGTCTGACGAATGAAAACACGTGTGTGTTTCCCTGCTAGGAGAGTGTGTGTTGGCTCTGAAGTCTATGATTGGAAGCACAGCACAGCAGTTCCACACCTACCTGTCCCACCGGGGCGAGGAAACGGGGAATATCAGGGGGTCCATGAGGGTCAGAGTCCCTTCCGAACGAATGGGAACCAGGGAGAGACTCTACGGTAAGGCCCCGTCCATGTGGATGCGTGCTGATAGTCCTGTACTGGCGCAGGCCATCTATCCAGAGAAGATGAAAGATGTAAAGGAAGCAGTTGTGACCAATGCAAGATATTTTAAGCTTTAAAAATTTGCAGGTGTAAATGGATCAAATGATGTGTGACTGATGTTAAAGTGGTATTTTTATCTTTGTATTTCAGAGTGGATCAGTGTGGACAAGGATGAGACGGGGGGGCCTAAAGGGAAATCCACTTTGGTATCGAAAGTGGGGCATGAATACGTCAAGTCAGTACTCTCTACTTCTTTAGTTTTGCACTAATATTTTAATAAATTGAAACTGTTAACCAATTATTTTTTTCCAGAGTACCATTTACAAAAGTATTTATTCTTTGTAGCAATCTTTTTATGGTTTAATATGGAATAAATCATGTTGCATTTAGGAAATAATCACAATATTATTTGATTATGTGGGCCATTTACCTGATCCACTACGGATAAAATGCTACATTTTGGGACTCTGCATTTCTACCCTTTTTTAAATTCCGATATCTGTCACCTTTCATTGGGAATGTGCACGAAAGCACCGTTCCCCATCCTCCACTTTGTCACACCAGCTGACTTTTTGTGACGCTGTCTCTGCAGGCCGCATGTAGTTCGAAAACAGCTTGGAGAGCTCGGGAAAGTGAGTGAGGAAGGAGAAAGGACCAGCAAAGAGGAAACTACTGCAAGGTACCGCCCGACTTCTTTAGATTGTAAACACTCCACCGCTTTGATGTAGAAATATCAACAGAGCATTTATGTGAAAACCACGAAACCCAAAAGCCGAGCTATCGACCACCTGTTCCGTTTTTTCTGTATGTTCTTCAGACCTAAACAGGAGGCACCAGACGGCGACCCCTCGATCTGCAAGAACAGCTACAATAATCCCGCCTACTACATCCTAGAGGGCGTTCCCAACCATTCGGCGGCTCCTCTTTCACCCGAGCTCCTCTCATCTCCCACCTCCCCAAACACCCAGGTAGCTAAAGCCCCCCCTCCTCCCTCAGCCGGAGCTCGCACCAAACCATCGTATGCGGCCTCGGGGCCCTGTCACCCACGCAGACACATGATGGGTCACACGGTCCGCGCCATCAGCGAGGAGGGCTCCTCGGAGGACGACGGAGGCGCCTGTGGGGCAGGAGCCCAGGCGGGCGGTGTCGGAGTAACAGTTGGCAGCACACTGAACCGACCTCCTCCTGACTTCCCCCCTCCTCCCCTTCCTAAGGGAGCCCTGGAGATGGGTGCAGAATGCCCCTTCTCCAAACCCCGCTCCATTTACCCGGACCTAGCAGAGGTCAGGATCCCAGCAGCCAGCCATGCTGCCCCGCCGGGGCTCGGAGAGGGTTTTAGACGAGGAGGAGGAGCAGGAGGAGGAGGAGCGGGAGGAGGAGGAGCAGGAGGAGGAGGAGCGGGAGGAGGAGGAGGAGGAGGCGCTGGACCGTTGGACGACCAGTCGTGTTCCGTGCTCCAGATGGCAAAGACGCTGAGTGAGAGCGAGTTTCCCGGGCAGCCTGCGCGCGCTCCGTCTGCGCCGCCGCCTCTCAGAGGGCAGCCGATGGGTTTGGGTCTGGACGCCTGCCGCACCTTCCCGCCCAGAAATGCCATCACGGAGAGCATTGCGGAGGACGTCCCCGAGGAGGTGAGCAGTCCATTTAGAGATAACACACAGTCGCTCATTCAAAGGTAGAAATGTAACACTTTGGCAGCCACGGGAAGTGAAGCGGTGATTTGTGAGTGTTGTTTTGTGGGCGTGTGGGAGCTGTGAGGAGCCGCGATGTTCATACAGATGTTTTTCAAGCTGATCCTCTGTATCATTTCCACCCCCACAGGCGCTGTGGGGCAGCAGCAGTTCGTCTTTGTCTGTTGGGGAGTCGTCAGTGGGGGAGTGGCTGCAGAGGCTGGGACTGGAGAGGTATGAGCCGGGCCTTCTGCACAACGGCTGGGACGACCTGGAGTTCCTCAGGTACGTGCACACATTCAGACACTCGTTCATGTCCGGGTGCAAAGTAAAGGTTGCTCTAGACCTCTGTGCTCACTAATATTTGCTGTTATTCTTTTTGGTAAATCATTATTGTTCCATAATAATTGTTATTTTTTGTGGGGGCTGTTTCAGTGATATTACTGAAGAGGACCTGGAAGAGGCGGGAGTGTTCGACCCCGCTCACATGCAAATCCTGCTGGAGAGCCTCAAGCAGCAGCAGCAGCAGAAATAAAACTCTGGTCCAAGCCGGCCCGGCACAAAACCGGGGCCCGAGAGTCTAAATCCAGCTCAACTGAACTGAAATGAGCTGAAATGTGCCAAATGATGCCAGACTGTGCCTTCTGAAAGAAATTGCACTTTTCTTTGGTTGAAAACACTTCAAACCACCATCTTTTTCAGATGTACTGTAGTGTGTGTTTTGTCGCAGAAGTAGCCTTATTTAAAGAGAATAATTTCAGTCCTTCACGTGACACTACATGACCTTGATGGGATCTCATTGTTTTTCTGGCCACACAGAATTGGAGATGGGACGTGCATGTAGAGCAGCTGATGCAGCCTCAATGTCGTACCGTCACTTCTGACCTGCGGCCTGCGACGAGCTAGCTTCACAGCTTGTCTTTCTGTGTCCTGAAAACCATAAATCAAGTGAAAGGAGATTTCCAAATTGAAAGCTAAATGAAAACAGGGATTTTTATGGGAAGCAGGAGGCCTGTCTCCCTGTCTGGTCACATTCGGGGTGAAGGGCGATGTCCGCACGCAGCTGCTTAGGCCGCGCTTGTGTCAAGATAAAGCTAGGTCAGCTTGCAATTCTCATATGTTGTACTTCTGTGATCATGTGTGGGCCGGCGTTGTTTAAATGGTGGCAATCATCGGCTCAGTGTCTCCGCACATATTTATGGTTTCATTTTATTTTTTTAAGGAAAAAGGGAATACGTAGAGCAAACCAACCAAACAGGTCCCGGTGGAATTAAGAGTGTTTGTTTTGCTGTGGTACAACATTTACCTGTTAGCCCTCAGCACCTATGTGTGATCAGTTCACGCTGAACACCAACGTTTCAGCTTTTTTCATGAAGCCTCCCGATTGTGACAAGTTGATTGCATTGTTGGAAGATGAGAATTTCATTTTAGAAATCCGTAAACACTGACAAATGAGTACCGAAGTGCATAAGGCTTTATTTCATTACAATTTTACATGAGGTAAACTGAAGGTTTTATCCAGCACATTTATTATTTTCACCCTTTTAATTGTCCGCGAGGAAACTAAAATTGCATTTATAGAAGACGACCCAATCTTATTTTAACATATCTTTCCTTCATTTCTCTCTTAATTGTCTTAACGGAATTGGTTGACATGGCTAAATAGATAAACTAATGATAACGTTCTACAGACGAGTATTTACTTACTGTTGTCCAAAACATGACACCAAAACACTTTCCCTTTAACACTGTCTAAAGATTTTGTGGATTTTTTATTTTCTTACATGCCATGTCATATATTTAGTTGCTGTGGGAGAACCTACCCCCTCCCATGATTAATTAAAATCAAAACAAAAGTCAGGTTTCTGCAGGACATTGAAGAGTTGAAGGCTGACGTTGTTCCCTCATGTAACCAGCAGGTGGTGCTGCTTCTCCTTAAACCTCACCAGAAGGTTTCATGCTGACTGAGCGAGACGCACCCAAGTCATGTTTAGTGAATAAAGTGGGTGTTTTATGTATTGTTATTTAGCTAGTTAACTAATTTAAATCCTGCCTCCTCTGCCTCTATGACTAGAGGCCCGACCGATAAGCCAGTTTGTAGTTGTTTTAAGAGATGCTGATGTGAAATCGCTGAACTTTCAATGGATGTGTTGTTTCATAATTGCGAGTAAACGTGTGTTTGTAGAAGTTTCATGTTTTTCTCTCCTATCTTTCCTTGTGACAAAAAAAAAGTCCTTGTGTTACGTTGCTTTCATTCAAACCTCTGCCATGTTGTTGCTTGTGTGTAATACAAGTTGTTTAATTTTCTAACAGCCCAACGGCCATGATGCAGAGAATTTGTGCGTGTATCTGTTTGTCTGTATGAGGGAGAGGCACCATTGTTGTTTTTCCTGACACTTTCTCGTGTATCTTATTCCTTTGTGTAGTCACCTCTTTTTCACTATGTTAAGTTAATGTAAGTTGGCCGTGACATTTCTATTTTAATTTTTTAATTAAAATCTAATACTTTCCAAGTTTTCCACATGTTTTATTTGTCCTCTGTGGGGGGGGAGGTGTGCGCTCGGTCCAGTTTTTATTCCACTGGTTTGAGGAGCTTGTTTACGAGTGTTTGTGAAAACGGCTTTAATTGTGTCCGAGGTGTCATCATTCCGTTACGCACAAGAAAACAGGTCATTAAACGCATCACATAGTGCTTCCATAATGCGATTTATTAGAATATTCAGAGTAGTGCTATAACTTCTCATTCGCTGGAGCTTCTATCGATTCATAGTTTTCATGGTCTGTCAGACAGATGCTCCGCGATGAAATAAATCTGTAAAGCAACGTGAGAGGAATAAACAAAGGGCTACCTAATATTTATTTTACTAATTACGGAATTTACAGTCACAAAATTTCAGGAGCAGTTCAAAGAAATGTGTTGGTTTCCTCACTGACATAATAAAGAATATTAATAAATACATGTTTTTTTCCCGCCTTTTTGAGTAGATAACTGGAGTAAAGCCTCTTTAAAAAGTCATCTCTGAAATCCGTTCTTCTTTCAGGGATTTTGCTACAAAATGAAATAGAGATGATACACAAGCGACTTTGCTGAGGTGGAGAGAAAAGTACAAATGGCTGTTTCTTTTTTTTTCCTTCATTTTTTGCAAAAGAAACATGGAGGTCAACAGGAAAATAAATTGGGGACTTAAAGTAGAAAACTCCAGCAACGTTCTGCATCTCCCTCTCTCTCTCACCCAATATAGATATATATATATATATATATATATATATATATATATATATATATATATATATATATATATATATATATATATATATATCTATATTGCCAACATTTAACCAGCTTGTGTTGCATTTCTGACAGAGACCCTCATCTGTGGGCTGCGGGAGATCAAAAAGGGACGATGAGATCCGTCCACTAGAGTTCAGGCCGCGGCCAACTCGTTCCGTCCGGCAGGAGGATCCTCAAACGACTCTTCAGTCAGCGACACAGGTGATGAACTCGCCGCGGTACCGTGAACCCAACAGTATCAGTCGCTAATAATAAGAGTGGGGGGGGGGGCACACTCTGCTCTTTGTGTAACTGCATCTTTTACACCTCTCCACCCAAAGAACAGGGTGAACAGCAAGTTCCACCACGACTTTCCCCAGGCAGAATGTTAACAAAGTGCCCACTGTTTGATAGAGAAAGGCCTGGTGGGACGGAGGGGAAGGGATGGGACCGTAAAGCCTGGGGGAGGCCCGGTGGAGGAGGGGGGGGTCCACATTGAGAGTGACAGCGGGGGGGGGGGGGGGGGGGGGACTCAGGACTTGATACAGTAAAGGAGATGGAGCGGGAGGAGGGGATGAACTGGGGAGGTGTCTGGTCTGGACCCGGCTGCTCTAATTGGATTTTGGGTTGCTCTGGTCTGCTCCGGGAAGAGATTTACTGGGGGGGGGGGGGGTGTCAGGGAGCTTAAAGGATGTTGTGCTTGAGGATCGGAGTTTGTTTGTTTGGTTTCCCCCAGCAGAGACTGGAGCGGGATGTTTGGACTTCTGCTTTAAGACCCTCGGTACCTGACCGCCATGCTCATCGTGGGGGGGGGGGGGCTGTGGCGGTCCGAGGGGTTCCGAGAGGGCCGCTGTGATGAGTGTGGGAATGTGGAGTTTATAAGTGACGCATCGCTGTTGTGTTTGTCAGGCAGAGCGGTTGTGAGTCGGCTACACACAAGCACCCCGTTAGCGTCTGACATGTGCGGAGGGATCGGAGTGGATTTGAGTAGTGAGTTGAAGTCTATGAAGCTGTTTGCAGGTAAGAAAACTGCACACGTCCAGAGTTTTTCAGGTGCAGTTGCATAATATTCGCAGGGCTGGGAGGATGGTGAGCAAACCCTTGACTCTATTGTCTGAGCTGTGAATCACTTTGAGACCAGAGTTTTTTAATTTATTTTTTTTTCATGTAGAAGGACGGCGGGCCTCCGTGAAGTACAGCCGCCGGTGAATTCAGTGTTATGATGGGTGGAGTCCTGACCCTCAACAAGAAGCTATAGAAACTCTCCACTGTTCCACAACAGCACAATGTCTGTTTCTCTTTTCTTTTCCTTTTCTCTCTCCCTGCGCTTCAGAACAGGTTCGTCTTGATGGCCGGGTTGGGTTTTCTGTGGAAGGAGGACAGCACCCCGGCAAAGGGCCCGGTCATACTGTCCGCCGGCTGCCAGGCCTTCAGAATCTCCTGAGTCTGGGCGGCCGGCTGGGCCACGGCCGGGTTGGACGGCCCCAGGCTGGACCAGCTGGGCGGCTTCAGCCCCTGGAGGACCGGGGAGCCGGAGGTGTTGATGTAGCCGCCGTTGGCCGGGGCCGGGCTGGGACTCAGGCTGGCGGGGCTGCCCAGGTTCCCGTTGGCCGAGCCGGGCAGGGAGGCCGTGCTGTCCGGCGTGGGGCTGCAGGTGGACTCTTTGGACTCGTCGTCGTCGGACGAGGACCTCAGCTCTCCGCCCTTCTTCCCTCCAGAACTGCTGCCGGAGCTGCTGCCCGTGGTGCCGCCAGAGTTGTTGGCCTTGGCGTTGGCGGCGCGCTCCTGCTTGCGGAACTTGGCACGCCTGTTCTGAAACCACACCTGTCGGGACATGAACAAAAAGGTCAAATTAATTTGTGAGATAAGACATGACACGGGAGACATAGATTTGCATGTCAAGTAGAGGTAAATAAGGTTTAAATAAGGTGAACTTTTGCTGAAGTGGCTTTTTCGTGTGTGCTCTTTATCTGGAAGGAGCTCTCACCTGTACCCGCGCCTCCGTCAGGTCTATTTTCAGGGCCAGCTCCTCGCGGGTGTAGATGTCGGGGTAGTGCGTCTCGGCAAAGACCCGCTCCAGCTCCTTCAGCTGGGAGCTGGTGAAGGTGGTCCTGATGCGCCGCTGCTTGCGCTTCTCGTTCAGGCCGGAGGGGTCCGAGAAAAACTTGTAAGGGACTGCGAAGAGAAACATGGATATCGGTTTATTGAAGCGGGGTTTAAAAAAAATAATTAAAAAGGCCCGACCGGCGATTAATAACAGCGGAGTACCCGGATGAAAGAAGCAGGACGGAGGAAAAAATACCTTTAAACGACGTCATCGGGAAATCTGCCCCAATGAAATCGGACCGTGTTTACGGACCTGGTTACCGGTTTGTTAAAAAATATATGTATCGATAAATTTACTGTTTAGGAAATTGTTTCATGGACCAAATAATAGCAAAATGCTGAAAGGGAATTATTAGTTAATTAAGCTGCATAAGTCTATTTGGCCTAAAACGTTTTTCTGTTTTCTAATGTTTACGGTGTCACTCCTCATAATAGGCTTTTATAGCCGGAAGAGGTTTAATAATCAAAACCAATGAGACTTATTATATTATATGATTCTATTATTATGTATTTATCCATCAAATGTATTAAACATTTTACAAATCCAGCAAGTGTACCTTTATTAGTCAAAAACTTATCGACAATTTGTCACCAAAATGTATTTGTTATTTTGTAGTAACGGCTTCCAGAAAAGTCTCAATGGGCCAATCGGGAAGGAAAACATCTGAACTTACAATAAAACATGGGTATTGACTTTAAAACTTGTATTTAAATGGGTCGATTGGAATAAATTAGCCTATGGATGCAAATGAATAATTACCCACCCAAACAGTTTTTCTGGTGTAAGTGGGTCTATTGCCGACAGGTTTCTGTGTGTGTGTGATTTATCGAGGTTGATTTCGTTTTTTATTACGTATTTCTACTTATTATTATTATTTGTATTATTATTAGTGGTAGCGGTGTATAGGGTGTTATAAAACGTTTATAAAAAGTGTTCTTGTTTAGGATATTTTATATTATTATAAGCTATTTTTAATTTGCATAGAAATACAACGTTGCTCATCTTCTCATCATTAAAATATATAAAAACATTACTTGTAAAACATCGCATTGATTTAACATGCAAATGCATTTTTTCGCAGGAATTTTAAATTCTCAATCAGGAACGGCCTGTGTTAAGAAACAAATCCATTTAGGCCATCATCAAAACGAAAAACTGAAATGTTCGTTTTAAAAAAAAATACCGACACGCTGTGACAAGCCCGAGAAAACCTCGAGTAAATTTCGGCCCATAGATTCTAAACAAAAAACAAAAAAACCCTTCCAAATATTAGCTGATAAAAGACAACATGTTCTCCAGGAGAGCTCCTGTACCTGAGGAGTAAGGCGTGGGCTGGTGCTCCCGCAGCGCTCCCAGGGTGCAGCTGGCGGTGCTGAGCGGAGTGCAGCCCGGGTTGGAGAACGGCCCGCTCCGGATCGGGTTGTACTGGAACGAGCTGGCCTGGCTGCAGGAGCTGAAGTCCGCGTAGGCCGACGCTTCCATGGCCGCCATGCAGGAGTCATAGGAGTTCAGGTAGGAGTAATCCATTTTATACATGGAGATGAGCCGGTGCAGAGAAACACCGGTCTGCGGGACAAAAACGAGAGCTTTTGGTCTTTCTTCAGCCGCCTTTTTTTTTAATTTTTCTTAGGAAATAGTGAGTATTGTTCGAAGCAGTCGGGGTTGATCTGTGTCCCCGGTACCTCCCAGGACTCTGGCTTTGGTCTCTTTAAAACTCCTGTCAGCTTTTTATATATCGCACTCACGCGGGTTTGCTTTTCTCGTGTCTTCGGTAAATAATCCAGATGTTTCCCCCTCTGTTCTCTACCAGCTCTTCCCTGTCCTTGGTCACTTTCTCCTTCCCCTGTTGTCTTCTTCTTCTTCTTCCTCCCTTTTCGGTGTCTCTCTTTCCCCCCAGTTCTGCAGCTCGCTCCCTGCTCCTCGCGCTCCGTTTGACAGTGCGCTGCGGCTCGCGCGGTGCTTATAATAAACTTATAACGAGACAATAGCGAGGCGGTGGTCTAGTTTCCATGACAATGGCACCAGTGAGCGAGCGTGGCCCCCACCCCTCCTGCCGACGCGCAGTGCACCGCCCACCCTCTCCAGAGCGATGCCAGCTCGCAGGTGTCTACCGGAGTTGAATGAGGCTTCTTCGTTTAAAACGGTTGAAATACGAGTGTTTCCTTTGTCGGACGCCGGTATAGCCGGGGAGACGAAGCAGTTATGACCAAAAACCGGGCTTCGTTTGCTTCCAGTTTTAAATAAAGCTATAAAGTGCGTTTTACTCTCCAGGAGAAAATGTGGGACATTTTAAGCCACGAGTCTTTACTTATTGTTTCAGCCTAATTTAAGTGAAATCGAGCTATTTAGCAGCTTATATGGTACCTTTTGAATTCAACCAGAAGACCATTTTTGTGATGCAACACCAGAATATCAATGTATTGTCTGGCCAAATATGATAATATAAGTGTTAAAACTGCTGAATGAAGGAGCAATATTCGCTTAGTTAGGGGTCGAGTTTTGTCCGATAATAAACGCATTAAGAAGAAATTCTTATACTTGGAAAAATACATAATTTCTGGAATAGTCTGATAATTGAATACATATACGATGAATAATTGAATACATACACGATGATGAGTTTATGCTGAAACAGGGTCATTATTGGCCTATTTGCATGCAATTAAAATGCATTTCACGAGCAGCTGGATCGCCAAATGGTGAACACACAGCTTCACCGCCCCACACACCACTCGTGGAAACAACTGCAGCTCAGCCACACAACTCCTTATGCGGTGGGAAAAGTCCAGATGTGACGGTGATTGGTGAGATTAAAAGCTTTGATTTGATTCCGATCACTATTACGGAGATGTCACCGGAGTGAACCGGCATGGACTCTTCATAAATCGGTTTAACTTTATTGTTCGGTGTCCTACAATGTGATAAGTCGTATCCCACACGGCCCCGTCACAAACACGCACGCACACATTCGCACGCGCGCCGAAAGGACTCGAAACCACAGGCGCGCGCTCCTTGCAAGTCGCCGAACCTCACGCCCCCCCCCCCCCCCCGGTAAATTAACATGCGTTTTATTAGTGGACCAAAATACGTTTAACGGAATAAATGAATTATGTTTGTCTCGTGCTTTTAAACTCCGCAGACGCTGCACGTGACGCGCCCTGACGTCAGTTAACCCAGCGAACGCGCGCGAACGCTCTTGCGCATGCGCGTTCCCCCCGCCTCGCCGTGCCCACCAACTCGCTGTTATTTGGTTGTTTTTTTGTCACGTGACCAGTACCACATATTTATAAGACACATATTTGGAGTAAAAAAGTTAAAGTTTCCCTTCACAATGCGCTAAAATAACGCCATGCTGCATGCAACACGGACCCAGAAGCAACCTAAATAAATATGCATTATAAGCCTGATTTAACCGACCAAACCGTATTTGGTGAGTTCAGAGGTGAGTTTACCGAGAAACTTAAACAGTTTCAAAGTTAAACTCTCCAGCCCCCCCCACCCCTCAGAAAAGAGCAGCCATGAGCGACCCCAGTTCTCCTGCGTTTAGGCATTTAAAGTTTAATCCCTTCAAAGGCGGGGCCGGTCTCTTCCAGGCCACTAATCCGCCCTATAGGGCTGCAGCTCAGGGGGAGACTTCTCCTCTGGGGAGGCTTTAACTTTGGACTTTTACATTCATGGGGCGATTTGACGGAAACAGTTGCGGGGATCTTTGGCATTCATGACGTCTGAGTCAACAGAGGGGGGCACAATGGTCCCCTAGAGGCCCCTGAGGGCCCCTGAGAGAGGGACCCCGACTATAGGGATTATGGGCCGATGGAGGACTATTAGGGGGAAATCTTATGGGCGCACTTACCATAGGCTGCCCGGGTCTAATCAGAGTTATGATACAGTTAACATTAAAGGTGTAGGCCTATCCCCCCCCCCCCCCCCCCCAACTGATCAGTGTGTCCTCGATTTAAAACAGGATCGAACATTAAATTGTATATTGGTAATGCGCGATTATGGCCGTCATTTAATTAACTACACGTTAATAATGAAAAAAAAAACCCATAGATATTTAACAATATATTGTTATAATAAAATGCATCGTTTTATCAGTGATTCGTTTGATTATTGGCCGCCACGTTTAACGTCAACGAGCCCGCTTTAACGACTCTGATGCATCATGAATAACTACAGGGTGGGATGCCTGACCTAAACATTATTGCTGAGAGACACCGTATTCTGCGCTGTGGTTGCAAAAATGCGTTATTTCACCAACGAAAGAATCAGCACTATAGGCCGTGTATTCACACCCCGTAATTGTCCTGTCTGTCCTAGTTTATATCAAGCACGAAAGGGGCACGATCTGTATGGAAAGAAGAAAAAAAAATCCTAATTCAATTCTCAACATTTGTTCCCTCTCTGCTCCCATCTTTCCCGCACCCTGTAATTGTTTGTGATAGCCCCCCGCCCGTAAGACGCCGGGTGGAGATCTGCGGGGCTGCACGCAGACTGGCCTCGTGTGTGTGTGCGTGTGTGTCCCTGTGATGGATGGATGGATGGATGGTCTTGATGGAGAGATGGAGAGGTGTGGGGATAAGGGATGAGTGAAAGATGGGACAGTGACGCAGACCCCCCCCCCCCCACCCCCACCCCCCCGCCCCCCCAGCCCGGTGTCTGTCCCGTGACACGCAGCGGTGTGGTCTGAAAAACAAGTGAAGCTGTCGGTCAGAGAGAGACAGAGACAGAGACAGAGACAGAGCTGCTCCATCCATCATGGGAGCTCAAAGGACAACATGAGGCGAAAGCCGTTTTTTGGGGTGGTAACAAAACAAAGGTTATTGATCTTCAGGTCCAGATAGAGTACTATTAATTTACTTTATTATATTTATATCGTATTGGGAGTTGATTGAAGTCCGTGAAGTCAAATTGAGTTTGCTTTACGTCGTGTTGAGTGTCTTGTGTCTGTAATGAATTAACCCTCCGCGGTTGCTTGATTCCTTCTGAGATTGCATTTTAGTAAATGTGTTAAAGCTTTATGTGAAAAAAGAAGCAATCATATGAACAAATAACCTAATTGTGGGCTTTTAAAATCACATTCGTCGTTATCAATTATACCGTGAGCTTATCAATAAATTATATTAAACATCTTCATGCTGTCTGTTAGTTTTTGACTATAAATTAAATCGACCAATGACATTATTTCTTAGCCTTCTTAGCTGAATCGCCACCTGTATTTATTTTGCTTGTGTGCAAAATACGTGGAATAAAATCACTCTCTCAAATAAAACAGCCTCAATATTCATTTGGTCTTTGCAACGTTTTTATTTTATTTATATTAGCAGCTTTATATAAATCTTAGATTAATTGATTTGTAGCCTAATTTTTTTAAAATAAACTAATTATTCCATAATTGAATTAATCGGCCGGTACTTTATTTTTTATTTTCTGCACCTTGACTCTGCTGACTAAGCGCGCGCGCACAGCCGAACAGCTGGCTCTCCTCACCTGCAGTGTCAGTAAAATGTGTCGTGTCATCGCCCCCTCCCGAGAGCCTCTTCTCCCCGAGGTGAATTTGATTGCGCATAAAATAAAATCAAAAAATACCAGAGACCGCCGTTAACATCGGCCCTTCGTTCACCAGCAGCAGAGGCTGGGCGGTGCATTTGATTTGCCCGGTGATGGATGAGAGACGGTGTGGGAGGGAGGGGGAGGTGGGTGGGGGGCGCAGGGGTCCCGTCGGTGCGCCTGTGCCCGCCTTTCAATCTCCAATTACCGGAATGCACCGTGACGCTGCGGCTCGAGACGACGGCGCGCCTCTAACCGGGTTAGAGACGCGGCAGCGACAGCATCGAGTGTGGGAGTTACACCCTTAAACTCTCCACTCGGGTGGTGTTGATACACATGATCCAAATCAGCGTGGGCCCCATAAAATACAACAATGGCACAAACGTTGGCCGGAGGAAATATGTTATCATGCCACATGTTGTAGGTTGTAATCTGCTGTAGTACGTCACCAAAAACAGGCTGAAATGGCACATAGGCCTCTTTAAAGACCACCAGAACATTTGGAAGAAGGGTCCGGAGGAAAATCGTTCATTCTAAAATCTTATCATTGCAGCAATTCTTTTCATTTTTTTGCAAATATCATCATCGGGAATCAAAGAAGGTGCCGGGACATAAACCCCTGCGGCGCCGCGGAGCATCGCTTCTTCTGCCCAAAGGAGTTTAGCACAAGTACACAGCGGCAAACATTCGGCCACTTATTAACAGATGAAGCGCAACACGGTCCAACCAGATGAAATAATGCATCACAAAGGCTCCCACTCCCACTAATTTAAGTCCACTCTAGCAGAGATCCAACACGCACTCGTCAGCCGAAACATGACGCAGAGCAGCTGCGCTTATTCACATGCTGCGAACATCTCTCCGCTGCGGCCAGACCTGGATTATCCTAATGGATAGCGGCATGTTACTTAAAAAAGAAGCTTTTTAGGATAAAAAAAAGTCCCGGGAGACCACGGTATACACACACACACACGCGCGCGCGCCCGCGCACGCACACGCACCACAGCTGGAGCAGCGAGGGATGGCCGCGCGCAGGAGAGCTTCTCCAAACACGCTAATTAGATCTCGAGCTCTGGCCCCGCGCTCTGAAAGCAGCCCAGCGGCGGGGCGCGCGGAGCTGTGGAAAGTTAATTGAATTAAATTCCCTCTAAACTAATTAGGCTGCAATCTGCCACGCGAGCTGTCCCTGAGCAAGGTTCGAATTAGGCGGAATGGATTCTTTCCTTTTCTTTAAAATAAAGGATGGCAGACTGCTGTGTTTTTTGGTGGGCTCCTTTTTTTTTTTCCTCTACGTCTTTTATGCTAATTCTCCCAAGGGACTGTCACGTGATTGCCTTGCGGTAACCGGACGGTGCATCCGGTGTGTGTGCATGCAACCCATGTCCAGTCGGTCTATCCCCCGAATCACAACAAAGGCTGCACGGCCCGCAGGCGTCTCATTTGGGCGAATTATGTAAAAAAATTAAATAAAAAAAACAGAACAAAAGGCTGGTGGAGGCTGTGATAACTGTGCTCGCTTTACAGCTGAATGAGGAGCATCTTCAGAGCTGAGAGGACTGAGGTAATGGAGGCTGAAATCGATCGCCTTCCTAGGGGAGCACAATGAGAAGGAGAGGGAGAGATGAGAGGAGTGCGGAGGGACACGGATGAAAATCCCCCCGTTAAGAGGCAGGGACAGATATGATAATGGGAGGGCCTCTGGTACCATCATTCACCACCTCCACCTGGCTGCTGCACCTCCCTGAGGAGGAATGAATGAATGCATGCTGCTGCTGCTGCTGCCCACCACTTTACAGCCAACAAAGACCAACGTCCCCAAAAGTCTTTATCTCGATCTCATAGAACACGGAAGAGCAAATGGGCCGGATCTGAAGACACACTGGAAAGCGTTTAGCATGAAATGAATGTGGTTTGAGACACAGTTTGAGTGCAGTCATTGTGATCACTCAGGAAACGTGCGTGCACCCTTCTAGGTATCTGTACTCGTTAGTTGCGTTTGGTGAGAGGAAACAGGAGAGCTGGAGGAGGTGGAGCAGTCCGGACAAACAGCCGGGCTATTTGTGATTTGTGGTCCGCACCCTGAACCCAGAGGCCAAATGTTTGTAATATTGTTGATTACGGTTCTCTCCGGGGAACAAAATCCATGCATTGTTGTTCCGTCTGTGGTCTGCGCTGCTGCCGCTCTTCGACCGTGGGGACGTGTTCACAGTGAGGTGACGAAAAATACCGCTGACTTTACTTTGAGACGGACGTTTTCGAATGAAAACATTTTTCCCATCTCGCATTTTCCTCCACCAAGGTTTGACCTCCGCTCACCTCTCTGTTTTGCTCCTCTGTCGCACCTTGAACTCTCCTCCGTTTGCATCAGCAGCAGAAGGCGGAGGAGACACGCCGGGAGGGAGGGACAGGCCCAGAGAGCCGAGGAAAAGGTGGAGGAGAGAGAGAGAGAGAGAGAGAGAGAGAAAGAGAAGCTGAGGATGGAGGGGGGAGGTTTAGCAGAATGTAGCGAGATAGAGTGAGAGGGAGGTTAGGACGATGGAGGGCCAGGTTTCTGTTTCTCTATAATCTAATCAGAGAAATGGCAGCAGTCAGAAATAGCCTGACGGACAGACTAAGAGCCTCTTCTCTCCCCCCCTCCTCCCCTCATTCTTGTCTTCCTCCTCGGGGAGGGTAAATGGATACACACACAAACACACACACACACACACACGCGCCAGCTCGACTTCCTAAAACCATAAAGTGCAGATGTGTTCGAGGGTATAACAGATAGAGGGGGGGGGGGGGGGGGTGTGTTGCTGTATCATAGCAAAACCCGATCTACTGTCCAGATGCGGCCGCTTCAAGAGTCCCACCTCTGCAAACGTCTGCTGGTGTGTTGCTCTTCACAAAATTTCGGATAACATTCTAATGGTGTTCTGCAATTTGTTTACACTGCGATTTACTATTAATACAACCACAAGTTTCAGTTTACATCTGAAAAATAGTGAGAGGTGCCTATTTCAAGTTGCCAGATCCCAAAATCACGTCTTCAAATTGCATTTAAGGAACAGCAACAAAAACACCAAGCTGGGTTTATGAGGTGAAAAGGAATGATTAATTGATCATTAAAAATGTTTTTAGGCTTTTTATTTGAGTGCTGACTGATCATTTCAATCCCACAGAAAAAGGTGGCGGCGTTATTGGTGCAAACCAGCAGGGAGTGACAGCTCGGACTCTGCAGATCCGTGTAGAGGCGGCCAAACGCGCGTGTGTTGTTGGGGGGTCCAGGAGGAGCACAGTAAGAGTGGATGTGTCTTTTTACTGCATGCTAATTCCTCCCTATAGGGACAACATTCCTGCAGGCTGAATGTGTGTGTTTGTGTGTGAGAGAGAGAGAGATGTGTTCTACATTTGTGTTGCATTTAACGCGCTGCATTCCCCTCCGGCGTCCGACACGGACCCCCACACTGAGCGGGATTCCAAGGAAATTCCCCTGTCACGTTATTTCACAAGGTGGACAAGCGTTATTGTTGCAAAATTCCCACCCAAGAACTAGCCACACACACACAAACACACACACACACACACACACACACAGACTCAAATCCATCAGGAGTGTCAGAGCAACACAAACGGAGACAAAAAACAAAGGAATTCCCTTTTTGTTGTGATGACTTTATTTACACGCAGGAGGTTGGGATACAAGAATTTACACAATTGCTCGATTACATCCGGCGCCTCGTCAACATGTTTTTTGAACATTTATGAAACAACACTGAGAATTATTTCTCTAGGACTTCTTTTAGCCTCGCCTGTACAGACGCACACTGACGGACAAGACTGTTACATGGACAGAAACAATTCACAAGGCAGTTTTTATTATCACTCAAATGGGCTGTTGTACGTTTGCTATTTCTCCACTTAGGCATTCTCTACTAAAATGAAATGAATAAGCAGGTAAACATTTATCAGTGAAGTTCTGCTGGTGAGTGAAATGTGCAGTGAAGTGAACACACAGGCAACAATCTGTCAAACTATCTTTGGTCTTTAATACTGTCCTCTCCTTCACAGCAAAGTGGCTGTTCTTTGTCCAATTTTGGCAAAACATTGTCGATCTTAAACCAATTTCCTTTTTAATGAAGTTTTGCTACCCACTAAACCATCTCCTATAAATATCTACTATGATTTATTCCCCATTTCACCTCCAAAGCAACGACAAACCTGCCGTTCATCCTTCCACTGTCAGATATTCCATGTTCATTGCCATTAACTTAACATATATAAGTATCCTTAATAAATATAAAATAATGTGTCTGTTTGTGGTCACAACGTCACAGCTACGTTGATCTTACTGATTCAATGGTTTCAGCCGCTTCTCTCTCTCTACGACATGCAACACACGGACTCGATCTACACTCGATATGAAAGTCTGTTGTAACACGAACCTTAATGGTCAACTAGGCCGTCTTCATATACCATTCACATCACACACTGTTGGCAGACATACTGCATATAATGGAAATGTTGGCATGTAATCACTGCATGCGTGTACTGAGACGGAGGCAGCGAAGTGTTTCATCAGAGGAACTTTTATTGATAACGTCTCTCAAGAGCCATCCTTCCTCCTGACACCAATCGATGATGATGATGATATTGTGTGTGTGAGTGTACATCCGTACATACACATGCCTATCGGGATAAATCCTCTATGTGTGTGTGTGTTCTTAGTGTTCAGGGACGAGCGGTGGACGGATGTCCAGCGTCCTCGACGAGCTGTCCTCACCCACCACCTCGAGGCGCAGACTGGGCGCGCTCCGATCCTCCTCGTCCTCCGATTGGACGGACAGACGCAGGATGCAGCCTTTGGGCAGCAGCTCCTGCTCGTACGCCGCCGCTAGCTGGTTGACGACGCGCCGCTCCACCTGAGGGACCAATGTCTCAGACCATTCAACACAGAACTGGACCGGTTCAAACAAAGTACCCCCCCCCCACTTAGTCTACGGGTCGACTTCGAGCCTTTTGCTTACAGCACCTGCGTACCTCATGTTTGATGGAGCGCGCTCCATAGTGCATGTTGTACCCGCCCGCCAGAAAGTCCAGAACCGGGCGCTCCCACTGCAGGTCGATGTCATGGCGCTGCTTGGCCTAGTGACGGGGAGAGGAAGAGGTTAATTGTGTGCGGGCTGGCGAATAGAGGAGATACTGTCACGCAGCGCGTCTGCCGCTGCTAATCAACCTTAATGCGCTTTAATCAAACACGGGTCGATAGCAGCGATCAGAGCCGCTCGTTACCCGCCGATGTTAACACTCCATTGCTCCAGAGATATAACCACTCATGTTACCATGTTACAAATACCATATTAAAGGCAATAATGATGCCACTAAACATTTAATATACTGCAAACAAACAAATGGCTCATAACGATTCTGTGATAATGAGGATTCTGCTGGGAGCTCCGCTGCCACATTCAGACAGAGACCAGTTATTATAAGACACAAACACAAACAACCAGAACACACGTACGCACATACAGCAGCACTGAAAAGACAAATGCACGGAGTCATTGAGTCAGGTTCCTACGAGCTGCCTGCAGGATCCACGCTGTCCGTCAGGACACCAGATGTAATATGAATAATTAAATATTGATGAAGGCTCCACGTGTTAAATAGTGTAATCACATTATAGTGAGTAGTAGTGGCAGATAATATTGATCTGCGTGTGTTCCTGGATTAAGTGGGCGGGGCCTCCAGCCCCAACGGAGGACACCCGTGATATAAATAAAGTGGGCTTCAACAGAAGAATTTTCAATTACACAACTATTGTAAATTCTACATCTTTCTATTGCGCTTCTTGATTTCTCTATGCTTCACCTCGTTGATCTAGCACATCAAGAAAAAAGTTGTTGCCAGCATAGTCAGAGAAAACAAACCGATTTGGGAACTGTCTGATAAACAAGCCTGTGGATTAAGATAGAAAAAAGAAAAACACGCCAAATGTCCGCTCTCATCTCAAAACTCACTATCCAAACAAAGAGCAAATCGGCCCCCGACTTCGACTCCTATCAGTGATCAATTAGCCCTCAATCATCATCATATGAGAAGACAACAAAATATGGATGTGAGCGTCAATGGAGAGTGAAGCTAGTACCAGCCTATTGATCTGATTCATTGATCCGAGCATGTCCTTGTGTAAAACAGCACTTACTGCCTACACATAGTGGCCAATTAAGGGAATGACTAAATATGCACATCCAGTGTCTCTCTCTCTACAACACATTTTATATTGTAGTTTTTCTTTATGCAATAACATAATGTAGCCCTAAAACGTTGGGCGCTGTGGGGGGGCGGTGAGATCCCCCCCCACCCCCCCCCCCCTCTGCACATTAATACGCACCTTCTTGGCCCAGAAGTTGAGCTCTTTGCTGACCAGCTGAAGGAGCTCCGAGTGGCAGAACGGCAGGAAGTAAACAATTTCATTGATCCGACCCAGAAACTCGTCCCTCCGATAATGAGCCTGGGGGAGGAACCAAAGAATCAACAATGGCAACCGAAGCCTTCACGGGCCGCTTATGGTGCCGTGGAGAAACAAACAGTTAATCCGCTGCTTATCCTGTGTGGCGGCGGTACCTTCAGGATCGGACGAATCACAGATTCTTTAAACTGTCGGGAGATTCTGACGTCTTCGCTTTTCTGCACTTCCTCTGTGGAAAAGCACAACTTCCACATTCATTTCCCTTCTAACTTTAATCACCTGGTGGCTCTTCATGTTTTTACAGCCTTGCACCGAATCACTACAGCCGATGGTTGCGTGTGTGTGTGTGTGTGTTTGTGCTTGTGCTTCTCTCACCGAGGTTGTCGGCCAGCTTTCTGCGGCTGACCGCCTCGGCTTCCTCGCGGAGCTGCAGGGCATGCTGGGCAATCTCGTCACTGGCGATGTTGGACGTCATGATGAACATGGCGTCTTTGCATTCGATGGTCTTCCCCTTGCCGTCTGTGAGGCGGCCCTGAGAGAGGGGGAAGCAGCGGAAAGGACGGATCAATCGTTCGCGTGTCACATTTGCGAATGTGTGCTCACGCAGAGACGCAGGACAGATAGAAGGTGTGCACACCTCATCAAAGAGCTGCAGCATGATGGTGAGAACGTCAGGGTGGGCCTTGTCCACTTCGTCAAACAGGACCACAGCGTTGGGACACGCCCTCAACAGCTTGGTCAGCTGACCCCCCTCCTCATGTCCTACGTATCCCGGCGGGGAGCCGATGAACTTTGCCACCTGAGCGATGCGGGAGAGGCAGAAGTTTAATTAGTACCAGGAAAACACCGAACCTAAAAGGCTGAAAATACCGAGGCAAAATCATTCACGGTGGTTGAGGAGCTTCAACTCTACTCTGATTAAATGTATTCATCACCATAGCGTCTCAAAATTAGGCAAATACAACATCCATTTGGGTTTATGTGTCCATTATGAGTACATAAACAGAATTAACCCAATGTATCAGTACCATCCATCTGCAGCGGGGTGACGCGACGGCTACGCTCTCTTTTGAGTGAACATACTCCACTCAGTGTTTGTGATCCAGTCGTTAGAAACACGCTGGCCCCTTCCTGACGTCACGCAAAGAGACTCACCTCGTGTTTTTCCTGAAACTCTGACATGTCCATACGGATGAAACCCTGCAATCACACAACGGGTTAACCACAAGATGCTCAAGTGTGTAGCTCTGTGTTGAACGCGTGCTGCTAATAGTTGCCGTGGAAACCAACTCAAATTTAATTATCTCTCATTTCCTCGAAGCGGCAAGAATCATGAAATTAAATGTCTGTTTCAGATCTATGAGAAGCCGTTGTTTTTCTACCTTTCGACATTAGTGTGTGTGTGTGTGTGTGTTTGTGACCTTATAACGTACCTTCTTGATGTCCTTGTGCATGTAGCGAGCCACCTGTTTGGCCAACTCTGTCTTTCCTGTGTCAACAAAACGGAGACATTGTTTAATTATTGACTTTCAAACCAGAACATCTCTGCCTCCATTTAAATATTTACACATATACATAATATATATTTATGTATATATATTTATGCATAAAGTATATGAAGAGAAACGTCACTGCTTTTTTGGAATACATCAGTGTGAGAGATTTTCGGGAAAACCAGCTCATTCGTTTCAGACCGGTAAAGTTCTGGCCTGTAAAGCTTTCAATCATCTCCTGCTCTCCAGAAGCACACATTATGTCTGTTGCTAAAATATTCTGCATATAAATGCTCATATACGATATTGATGTCTTGTGTTTGGAATGCGAATGCGTATGATGATTGTGATTATGTGTGTGTGTGTGTGTGTGTGTGTGTGGAAGGCTGTGTGTTTTGTTGCTGTGTTTAATATTGATGTCTCATGGCCACTGTTTGTAGCTGAAGGCAACGGAGAATATGAACACCGTCTCTCCTTCATCCATCTCCCTGGCCTGTCATCTCACCATCTCCCTCTTTTTTAGCCATCTATCTGGCCCTTAATATCCCTGCCTCGTTCCTTCGCTCACACACACACACACACACACACACACACAAACACACTTTGAGGACGTTTAAGCTTTTCTCACACTTGGTCCTTTTGAGACGGAGGACTGTCAGTGTGGATCTGTTGTAGCGGAAACATCCAGACAGAATTCAGACAGCCTCAATTCATCCCCAGCATCCCCAGCGGAGATCTTTAATTGAAACGGCTGAGGTGCTGGTCTGAGGTTTGTTCATTCTTAACGGCGTGCGCCACCAGAAGGTTTCCTCCGGTGTTTTAAAGTGCAATGAGCTGTTTCTGACAGCCGGTCGCACCCAGAGCTCGATGAGCTGCAATAAACTACGGATTAGAAAGGTTTGTCGCTTTATAAAGCCAATACTGATCAATGAAAATATTATGGGTTGATTGGGCCTGAGATGTACACACACATCTCGCTCTAAACTTCTAGGCTTAAATATATATTTTTTCTTTTTACTTTCTATAATCTTAACTGGATTTGACGTGCTCTCATGAACATCTCTATGGCTTGTGTGTGTGATGTATTTTTGTGTATTCATTTACACACTGGTGCTCACTAAACACCAGATACCAGCCTGGTTCACGACCTCAGAATAACCGCCCGCATCACTAATTTCTCTCTGTGATTTCAGATCGTCTGTGGTTTCCCCGGTTGGAAATTGATGGACGATTATCTTTATTATCCCCTGAAGGCAAATTGATTGAGAAACAAGCGAGCCAATCAGAGCCTGTGTGGGCGGGACCAAAGCTGTTGGCAGCTTGGCAGGGTCAGTGTCAGACAGACAGGTTGTGACATCTCAGATGTTTGCAGAAGCCGTTGTTAAAAACTTCTCAAACAAACAGCTAGTAACCATAGATCCATAACCACCACCACCCTTACCAATCTCAACTATTTGTACACACAAAATGACCTGTTCAGTGTCACCGCACAATCATTGATCATTAGCATACCCACATTGCAGACAATGAGCCTCTTACCGTGCTAAAGGAACACAACACTACTTCAACAAGCTGAACTGTAAAGATAAATTCATTGGTATATGTGTGAAACTATCAGAAATGTTGGTTTAAAGACGGTAAATAATAACACCTTGCGGACAAACTCCTTCACTAACTAATTGTTTTTTCTAGTTTTTGTTTATATTTCCCAGTATGACATTTTTTTTTGCTGTCTTGTGTATTTTCTTCTGAAATCAGCAGAGTACCTGGAGGAAGATAATAATAATAATAATGATAATATATTTAATTTGTAATGCACTTTATATTTAAGCAAATCCCAAAGTGCTACATGATAAAACAGTTAAGTGCTAACAATAAAAACACATGGAGAGTTTGAAAAAAAAGAAAAGAAAAAGGGCACGAGTTCACTCAAAAGGTGGGTTTTTAGGCCACGTTTAAAAGCATCCACAGTCTGTGGCGTCCTCAGGTGATCAGGGAGAGCATCCCACAGACTGGGAGCAGCTTGATTACACGCCTCATCGTAATCAAGTGCGGTGGATACTAAAGTTTTTTGGGGTTTTTTTGCCATTGTTTCCTGACATCATGTTTGAAAGATGAGAGAGTGGTTTACCGATTCCCGATGAGCCGAGGAAGAGGAAAACGAGAGGATGCTCTTCGTCATACCAGCCATTCTCCTTCCTCCTGATGGCTACAAAGTGCAGGGGCAGATGGAAGGAGAAAAGAAAAGCACGACCGTTATTGCAATCATTTGCATGTGTTGACTTTGCCTTTGGACTGAAGTTTCACCCCGTCTGAACCTAGTTGACCCGAGGGCGACGGGTATCCCAGAAACTATGATGAAAGAGCCACAGAGCAGCGATGAGAAAAGGGTCAAGACATTTGGTGGAGAGAAGGGGGGGGGGGAGGAGACAGAAGAGAGAAAACAGAGCAGGAGAGCAAGATGAGAGACCTCCAGAAAGCTACCCACGTTGCCTCTCTTCCCCCCCCTCAGTCAGTGGGGCCATTAGCCAGCGGTAATTGTGTTAGCCTCCCTGGCGCGGCCATGGCGAAATCAGTTTAGCATGGATCGCAGCCTCACACACACACACACACACACTCACACACACACACCCAGGCCTGCTTAAAGAGGAGTGCCTACCCAACCCTGCCATCACCCCAGCAACCACACTCACACACATACACAAAGACGAGATGATGAGGTGGACCGGAGGGTAGTAAAAGAGTGAATTTGGCCCGGGGTTTCAGCCACTCGACGAACAAGCAGACAGCAGCACAAAGTCGAGCTGCTGAGAAGGCCGGAGCCAAGAGGCGTTACGCCAACGGGGTGAAAGCTAACGGTGGCTCATTGGTTGCTTCCAGCAACAACAACAGAAAGCCGCGGGTTTGAATCCACTAGCCGGCCGTGTCTCCCTCAGTCCAAAGACAAACTGGATCCTTTTAGACAAACTGGAAAACCTGAAATGGCTCTCAGCTCATGTCGGTCACAGTTTGTTCTGCGTTGGCCGTGAGATGGACGGGCCAAACAGCTCAATTCAGTTCTGCGACAGTCACAACGTGTGATGCAGTGAAGCTAAAAACACCAGATCTAGGTGTTAAACCGGCAACTACTGGCTGATAATCATACAGAACCAACGCTTGGCAGGAGAGGATGAGGAGCGGCAGGACGAGAGAGAGATGACACGGCACGGAGGGAAAGGGCAGGATGAGTGAAGATAACAAGAGGAAAGAGGAGGACGTGGAAGGAGATAAAGAGGGGAAAGAGAGAGGGGTGATGGAGATAAGCAGACAGAGAAACAAACGAGTGTGTCAGAGATGGACACAGAGATGAATAGTGACAAGAGGGGCTCCAAAGCTCGGTCTGCTTTATCTACGGCCGTGTGAATGACAGCGTAACCTTCCGTTTGTGTTTTAGCTGATGAGACCGACTTTGACAGAAGGGCACATTGACATTTCTCAGAGGACCCTGACGACGACAAGGAAAGGAAGGAGACACAAAACAAATGAAAGCTTTCTCTCTCTCTCTCTCTCTCTCTCTCTCTCTCTCACACACACACACACACACACAGCAGTGCGTATTGGGCAGGTCTGGTTGGCTCTAACATGATTACAGAGGGATGATTCTCCTCAATAACTCTTAGCCCTGAGAGCTAAACCTGGATCAATCTAACCTCCTTCCTGTGTGTGTGTGTGTGTGTGTGTGTATTTGTACTTGGTGTGTGGTTGTTTATCTTGCTGCAGGCCAGCTGTTCGTCATGAGGAGTTTGGGTGGAAACAGCAGTTTTGGAGTCATGACAACACACCAAAGCCAAAATATTAAGAAAAATATAGACATATGAATATAGATAAGAAGTGTGGAATAAATCAATTAGTTTAGCAATCAATGGTGGATAGATACAAATCAGATAATCAATCAGTAATTTCTCAAGAATAAATGCTAAATATTTGCTCATTCCTGATTCCTAAATGTGAGGATTTGCTTTGAAAACTAAATATTTCCTGTCATTTTTGCTTTGATGGAAATATAGTGCTGACATTAGACCAGGGCTTCTTCCCCTGTTGAACATTTCTGACTGTATTTTTACGTAAGAAGTCATGAAGAGTAGTAAGTAATTATTGCCTGCTTTGTTTCTGCGATTACATAATGTGGTCATGGGCGCTGTCGCTCTATCGGTGCATTCTCATCTGTTGTCTCCTTATCTCCAGTATATGCGTTCCGCTCCTTCCTGGTCCATCTCCTCATCTCTACTTCCCCTCCCGGACTCTGCCTGAGGTTTGGCTCGTTCCGGCTCGGCTCATCTTTAGAGTAAACATGCACAGCAGATAACATGCGTTTGTGAAAACACATTTGCAGATGGCTCCTCCTGTCAGCCTCTCGGCCTCTTTTAGGCCCTGTTCTCTTTCTCGCGCTCAGTGTGCCTGTGATATATTCACTGTAATACCCAGAAATCAATAAGCTGTTTCTTTATCACCGTGGCGACGTCTTCTATGGCTTTCAGGACAATTTGCCTTGATAACAACAATCATTCATCACCTTGCCCAAGACTACAAGTCCCACGATTCCCTCCTCCCTCATTGACCCCCAGCGAAACCCACAATGACACTTAACACTCGGGTGGCAGCCCCATTGGTATTTCGCTTTATGGACATCGAAAGTTTGTATTTGTTGTTATGTATAGTTGGTTTTTTTTTTGTCTGGCGACAAACATCCAAGTTGTTCTCCTGTTGGTTATAAACAGCAGTATTTGCTCCCACCAAAACATTACGGATTATAATATCCGTTTCTTGCTGTGGGAGAATGTTGATTATTTACACAAATCTGTCCCGAGATCATAAAAATAACACACAGCCTCTTCCTTTGCTGCAGAGGCCTTTTTACGCGCATGTGTGTGTGCGTCTGTGCACACAAACACACACGGATCAATACATGCCCTCCATGGATGCCTGGTGTAATATCAGCTCTTTACTGTCGGCTGTGTTATTGTGCTCTAACTCATCCTCTCCATGCATTACGCTCCCTTTGTCTTCCTCTCAATGCGCAGCAAAGCTTTGTGCTTCTGAGCCACTTCGCTCTCTGCTCTTTTTCTGTCGCCTCACCGTCTCAGCGGTTTTTCTCCTTCGGCCTCTCCATCCCTGACTCTTGTGTTTTGGAGGACGGGAGATGGACGAAGGAAAGACGGAGAAGTCCACGGAGGGGAAGTAGGAGAAGAAGGACGGAAGGGTGGAGGAGAGAGGGTGGGTGTGATGAAGATCGAGGGGTAAAGAGAGAGTGATGGAGGGAGACATTGAGGAGAGAAAAAGGATGGGAGACAGAGAGGAGGGAGCAAAGAAGGGGGAGAGAAAAGACGAGGGAGGGGGAGGTCTGTAGTATGTCTCCTCTCTCTGTAATCATGTTAACTGGCGGCTCCAAGCCTGGCCTCTTCAGCTGCCACACACACACACACACAGCACCTGTGTATGCCTGACAGACAGCTCATTCATCACAATTAACCAATTACAGCCTCCGCCGGTCCATCTGAACCCGCCTACTGTGGGAGGGAGGGGAGGACCGCAAAAGAGAGAGGAAAAGGAGGCGAGCGCAAAACAGAAACGTGCCCGAAAATCCCCGTGGAAACAAGGCTATGTTTGTATTTCTGTGGCGTATTGTTGCTTATAGCTTCTTGTATAACGCTCCGTTTACCTGAGGCCACAGTATTGATGGCCCCCTCCTGTCCGATGATGTGCTCCTTCAGCCTCCTCTCCAGGGGGAACCTGCGCCTCTCCGCCGCCTCCCGCCGAGCCTGCACCTCCTGGAACTAGGTGGAGGTGGAGAAGATGCAGGAAAACAGACGAGACGGTCAATAAAACAGAAAGAGAAGGACAAACACCAAACCATGAGACCGTTGTGCACAACTATTGCTTCTAGAAGCAACAATAAAGCTTTTTTTCGGTCTCTTTCTCTCCCTACCTTCAATTTCCTCCTCGTTATCACGCTTCTACTTCTCTGTCTGTCTCTGCCTTCATTTCTCTCACACACGTTTCCTCTTTTCTGCTGATTTGATCTCTTTGCCCACCCCTTTCCCTTTATTTCCACATTTTCTTTTCTTACTTTCTTTCTTGCAGCCACCCCGTGACTCATTCATCCTTCCCTCCTTGTCCTCTCAGACTCCCGGTTTTCACCGGAGGCAGGCTGTTTATTCTCTCTCTCCATCTTGCTTAGCTGTGGCCCGCTGTCAAGCTGCTAGATAACTACGGGTAACTCAAGTTTTATTTGAGAAAACTGATCCCACCTCCTCTACTACAGACCTGTGAAATACCAAGCAGTGAGGAGTCCCTGAACCCGTCATGCAGTGCAAACCTAAGCTTCAAGATCAGTTTTCAATTAAAATCACATTTGAACATACTTTATTATTTATTTTACACAGACTATCATTTGTAATATTTAAAAAAAATAAAAAGATACTCAGATACTTTAAGACATTTCGGCGTTATATCTAGTCCCATATATCAATAGAAACTTGATATGTATTCTTCAGCATGTTTTTTAACCCCTGTGGACCTCGAGCAGCTTTCACCTCTCTCATACTGAACTGCACCTGTCACTCAGTCAGCAGACTGACACAGACCCCCTGAGGAGAGCGTCTGTGCCAAGTCAATCACACAGATGTCTACTGAGTGAATAGCGCCGCGTCCCTCACGCACAGGCCACGACTACAGCCTCAGAAAAAAAACCTGCATTTGGAAACTGATGACGCGCTCGCTCGCTCGCTCTGCGCAGCTTGTACGGATAATCGGAGTGAGCGGTTTGTGTCTGCGTGAGCGCGTCACACCTTGCCCTCGAACTCCTGCAGCACTTTGCTCGCGTCCCCCTCTTTGGCATAGGACCGAGGCGTGTGTCCCAATCCGTTGGTCTGCAGGGGGTTGGCACCTGTATGCAAACACACACCCAAACACAGGTCATACATTAGAGGGGGGAAAAACACGCTGTAGCTGTAGATAAATATGGTTTTAAAATGCATAACTTCATGACAAAAATATTCTCTTGTTCAGAAAAATGTATCTTTTGAGCGGAGAGCGCTGCAGGAAAATGCACACACCACCTCAGCAGGAGGGCCAACACGTCGATGGCTTGTGTAAGGTGAGGGTGAGAGGTCACATGGGTTCAGGGGTCACTGAGACGAACTGCAGTGAAGCAGAAACGCGATGCAATGACTGTGCAGGGGGTTTCATATCTGCAACGCGTGCCAATGACACACCAACACCCCGGACTATTATGCAATCTATCGACTCTGCAGGTTCACTTCACACAGCATGAAGGGTCAAACGGGGATAACACTTAAACAGACGTTAGTATAAACGAGGCAGAGCTGTGTTGACAGAGCTTGTGTGAGATGAGCCCTGACGTGTCAGTGAGGACAGTTAGCAGCGCCTTCTGCCCTGACCTGCCCCGTACACCAACAAGTCAAGCTTTCCATCGCATTAACTGCAGATTCTCGACAGACAAACTCCGGCCTTCAAGTTTCAAACCTTGAGGCTTTTCTGGCAGTGACCAAAGTGCTTCCATGGCACAAACTATCAAATATATGCCGGAGAGCATCTTTGTTCTGTGGATGTTTTTCAACAGAAGGCTCTGGTTCCTGAGTAGAATAAAATGTAGCATTTATACGTCCCATTGTATCCTCTCCGTCTCTCCCTCTCTTCTCCTGGGCCAGAATGTTCCGGGTCGACTGTTTGTTAAGTTGTTGGAGCACATGTCAAATATTTGATCATTTGAAAGCCTCCTTGTGTGCTACTGCGGCAATTTTTTTATTGCAAGTGTTGCTTTTCCTTTTTCTGGACTACCTGTAGTTGGTCCAAAAGTCCAAAAACATCCCAAAATATGCTTTCACGTGAACTGAACCCTGGTTCCATTTGTTTGTTGGACGAAGCTCAACTCTCTTTGTCAAACCCAACAGGCAGCACACATTATGGGTGGGAAAGGGACTTGAGACACTGCTGACACACAATGGAGAGAATACAGGTAAAAAAAACCACACCCCAAGTGGGTCTATAAACAGCATATGAAGATCTCTACTTTATCCTTTCAGCTGATGAAAGGAAAGTGATGCTTAAAACCCCATTAATGGCCTCTAAAGTTAATGTTCAAGTTGTTGAATGCTGCTTTCAAAAACCTGATGACCCGTCTGAAGTTTTTCGTAGAGCGCCGCAGACAGGAAGAGTGTAACAGAGTTTGCAATTACTACAAGTGCTGGATGATCCCATATTGCACCGGCCGCAGAGACTAATAATCACTGGGGTGATTATCGATAAACCCCTACATTTTGTAACCTGCTCACGAAGCTATTGATCCCGACAACCCCCCCTCTCCACACACACACACGCGCACACACAAAGACATGGTGGAGGAAAGCAATAAAGTACCCCCCCCCACCCCCACACACACACACAAACACACAGCGACACTGGACATAATAAATAGCATCATTTAGGGCTTTAATATCAGACCAACCCTCTGGGCCATAGCACTTCATAACAGGATCAACACTAACAGACACACACACACAGCTGGACACTCACGCACACATGCAGACACACACACACACACACAGACCTACACCCACTTGCATACACTGGATCCCTTCATTAGGAGTGCTTTAGTTATGCCTATTAGGAGTGCCCTCCTCTTTCCTACTTCCACCTCCCTCTCTTTCACTGCAGCTGGTGGGAGAGAGCCCCTGCTGGTCTTTGTGTGTGCGCGTGTGTGTCCTTGTATCTGCATTGTGTGCGTCTGTGAGCATGTGTGTCTCCTCTGGCCTCCTACCACCTACGGAGCCGTCCATTACTGAGTGCCTGTGGCCACGGGCCCGACGCGGCGCCTGGGGAGGAGCCAGAGAGCCTCCGCGGGTCGGGCGAGGGACTGAGGGGCGAGCCGGGGCCTGAGGGTGGGCCTGGAGACTGTGATGGATGGGGATGCGAGTCTCGTGGCCGGCTAAGGCCAAAAGAGCAAACCCGCGGCTCGTAGAGTTACGGGGACGCACACAAACACAAGGGAAATAACAAAGTGCGGGATACACGCAACTCCATACAGACCCACAAGCACCGGGCATGAAGATGAAGGGAAGGCGACGCTCAAGCAGAGGACACACACACACACACAAACCAAAATCCACGCAGATATCAAAAATTCTGGCAGTATATACGATCTCTTTGCGACGTGAAAAGAAAAAGATTGATTGGAGACGACAGAGAAACATTAAAGAGAAAAGAAAGGTACAAGTTACTCAAACTTTGTCAAAAATAATGAAATACACAAAGAACGAGTATAAGGGCCTTTAGTTGTTTTCCTCCCATGTGTTGGTGATGGAGAGCGACGCTAGGATTGTTATTGGCTGTGATGGTGGCGCCAAAACGGCAACGACCCAGTCGGGGCAAGCAAAAGCCCACCGCCTCTTTAATCTCATTGACTTAAAACAAATGTCCCTGCTTTGTGAAATTTCGTACCTTTTTAATTCAAAAGTGCGTCTACGGAACATTTGATTGAGTTAGACCAAGTGATTTGTTTAAGCCTACAGAGTGCTTACTGACGCAGGGGTGAGACGGGAGAGACGGGCAGAGCGCTTTGGATGCACCATCCATCATAAACATAAACAAGACATTAATACTAGCTTCTGCGTGCTTGTGTTTGTGTGTGTGTGTGTGTTCATAGTGATGGAGGTTTGGGTATGCGATCCCAAAAAAATGTAAAAATGCTTGTTAGATTAAAAACGTGTGAGCCTGAAACACAACAGCTATAAATGTGCGTGTGCAAACTTAAATATATCAAAAGAATTAAAAAAAATGAAATAAATACATGAATATTTTTATTAAGAATTAAAAAGGAGAAATCCTCCCACAGTCCAAAGACATGCTCTGGGGATCAGGTTAATTGGGAACTTTAAATTGCCCGTAGTTGTGTGAGTGTGAGTGTGAATGGTTGTGTGTCTCTGTGTTGCCCTGCGATTGGCTGGCGACCAATCCAGGGTGTACCCTGTCTATCGCCCGAAGTTGGCTGGGATGGACTCCAGCCCCCCCGCGACCCTGTGTGCAGGATAAGCGGTTTGACAATGGATGGATGGATGGAAAAGCACACACAGACACAAAGATATGTACATATACACACACACACAAACACTCACAAAGAGACACACACATCCTGTGACTGTGGAGTTACCCCAAGGGCACGTTCTGTGTGGAGGTCACAGTTCAACTAGGAAGAGCTTGTTTAAGAGCTGCTCGCCTGGATACTGGGGGGGGGGGGGGGGGGGGGGTATTATGCCCTGAGGGTCTATGAGAGTGAGTGTGTGTGTGTGTGTGTGTGTGTGTCCGTGGAGTCAACGACAGGTGCGAGTGTAATCGGGGGAGAATGGAGAGGGGGTTATGAACAAGTGATCAATTTCAGATGAGCTTTGTAATACTGTTTATATTACTCGGGGGGTGGAGTCGATAAGATGATGATACATGGAAAGCTGTTTGAAGCTGAAGGCACAACGAGAAACGCTTAGTTTGGACAGCAAAGATTAAAGTAAGGAGCCTGCCGTGTGTCACGCAACGGGCACTGATGTGTTCCCTCAATGGAATAAATCACACCCTAGAATGAGTCCTTTTCAGGCGCGTATCAACCGCGCAGACGCAATCTCATCCCATTTAACCAAAATGTCCGACCGGATGGAATCCGGTAGAAGAAAGATCTAAACGCTCCCCCAAATATAACTATAACTTATAACCCAAAGAAGCTAAGAAACTGTCAATGCAATCTATGTTGAGCACTATCCAGATTGACAACAGATAAAATATTGAGTTATACCACCGGGACGTTTCCCTTCCGGGGAACCATGTAATTGAGTTCTGTCAGTGTGCTTCAGTCGAGACTGAAACGAGCGCTGTGTGATCCGCCATCACATTCAGCTCCCTTTCACGAGGTAGAACTGCGCTCTGTGTTTAGCCGTGGAGACCCTCGGCGGTCCCCCGGTGGACTCGGAGCCGCGTGGTTGGTTTTGGTGCAACGTACCGGCATCCAGCAGCATGCGGACGGTGTCGGGGTCATCGGCCAGCGTGGCGTAGTGGAGGGCGGTGCAACCGCGGAAGCCGGCTCTGCTGCTGAGCCTGCTGCTGAACTCGTCCTCCCGGGACACGAGGACTGTGGGGACACACGGAGGGGACGGGAAAGGGGATCGCAGGCAGAAGAAGAAAAATAGGTTTACTGAAAGAAAGGCACAAAAAAATAGAGCCTGCAGAGATGTAATTGTGAAGCTGATCTGCAACGAGTACAACTTTGTGGATGAGAGCGATGAATCAGCGAACAGCTTTGCCTGGAATTGTTTGTCTTTAATCCGGAATAGCTTTCTTTAATCTCTTTACAATAGCGAGGACAATGACAGCCCTGCAGACTACAAGATTGTCTCTCCTGTTTCCAGCTTTGGAGGAGTTGTTCATTTCCACAGATTTAAGCTCAACTGTCCGACGTGATAGAAATAAAGCGACTAGTGTTTTAAGGCTTACTTTGCTGTGCTCCTTATAATAATAGAGGTAGTCTATCATTCTCTCCTTACTTCTCTTTTTCATAAGCGCACTCATCTCGTGCCACTCCTCTGTCATCCATTTTTATTTTTTCCGCCTCCTTCCTCTCGTCCTCGGTATCCATCAATTCTTTTCATCACTTCCTCCCTCCCCGCTGCCTCCATCCCAATAACTTTGTCTCATCCGTTTCCTGACTTCCTCGCCTCTCCCTCCGTCATCATCCCACCCATTTCCTCCCATCCCTCCCTTCGAACATCCACATCTCCTTTCTTCTCCTTTCTTCTCCTCCATCTTTAACCTCCCACTCACTCCATCCGCCGCTACCTTCCAGCTTCTTGCCTTCCCTTCGCTTTCTTTCACTGCCTTCCTCCCTTCATTTTTCCTTCCTTCATCAGTCTTCCCTTCCTCCATCCATCCTGCTCTTTTTCTTCATGTCTCTCTCTGCAGTGTCTGTGTGTGTGTGTATGAGAGAGAGAGAGAGACAGGGCGGGATAATCATAGCTAACCCAATAAAGCGTCGCACAGGCCCCCCCAGCCCATCCATCAGCGTGCGTCTGGGAAACGCTTCCCCACGCTACACCGGCCCCACGTGGACCCAAACCTGACAGCCATATAAATGTCTGCAATATACATATCCCATATAAATATGTCTGCAGAAACCCAACACAGGCTGGGGGGGGTAGTGTGTGTGTGTGTGTGTGTGTGTGTGTGTGCGCGCGTGCGTGGCTGTGTGGATGTGTGTCGCAGCTCGGAAGAAAAACAAATAAAACACACACTACTTGTCACGGAACATATAAAACAAATAACGCGGCTGAAATGAAACATGTACACATATGCAAATCTTTATGCAAATTATAATGTCTCGTAATATCTGCTTCAACACTTAGGATTCATATGTGTAATATAGTAACATGCAAAACAGTCATAACGGGCTGCCTCTTCTCTTCCCCTCCGTTACCTTCCAGTGAGTGGATGCCTTTCTCTCGGGAGGTTTCGTAAACGTTGTTGAAGTGATCGCCGGCGTTTGGGTCGGCGCCGGCCTCCAGCAGCACCTTCACCACACTGTAAAGCCAAAATAACAACAACAACAACAAAGGGCACACATTTAAAACACATGTCAACTGTGCATACCTATATATTTAATAATATGGCCTGTAAGAAATAAATGCCTTTCAGCAGTAATCATTTTTTACTTACTCGTATAATCAAGTTAACGAGTCGGTGGTACAGATACAATATGTAGACTTAGCAAATATTACATTACATTACAGGTCATTTATCAGACGCAGTCTTGCTCAGGGACACTTCGACATGGGGCAGCCTGGAATCGAACCACCAACCTTGTGCTTCCCAGCACACCTTCTCTAACCCCTGCGCCACGACGACCCACTCCCTTCCATATTCTGGGAAAATCCAGTGAATTAAAAACAAATTAAAGTTCTTCCTCACGTTTATGCAAAAACGTTAATCCAATAGTGTCACAAGGCAGCTTTCTTATTCACCCACAGTGGCCTGATACAGCCAACAATATTAAAGGGAAACCTGCCCCGGTATCATCTCACAGTTTGTATTGTCATAAATACGTACATCAGGCGACAGGAAGTAAGGTCTGGATTAAAGACAGGGACAAAGTTCTCACAAAGTCCCTTCCTTCTTCCCAGCGTGACAACAAACATGCCCGCTGCATATGTAAATACCTCTTTACTGCTCCACCTGATTCACTTCCCCTGCTGGTCCTGCCCGTTACGGTGGCTACACTCCAATGGCCGCTTCCCCACGCGGCACATGTGGCATGTACACATGTGTGCACGGAAGGGGCAAGGGTCGGGCCTGTTTCCGGGCCGGAGGGGGGGGGGTGGTCTGTGCGTACCACCCTTCATTGGAGCGTACCGCCTTATAGAACAAACACGAGTACCTCGGCAACACCACCCACTGTGACCCGACGGACATTCCAGGTACCGTCTCTCCGTCTACGGAACACGCTCGCTTTACATTTACCACCATGAACGTGTGCAGCGGCTTTGACTTTGAGACAAGATAAATAAAAAAAACTCGCTCAGTGAGACGGAGAATGTGGGCGATGGCCGAAACGTGAACCCTGCCAGTGCGCTGCCGGCCGCCATTAGACCCGTGACTCTGTAATAGGGGGGGAGGGGGAAGGGGGTGATGGATCATCTCTGGCTAAATGGTTATGGCAGGAGGCCTGAGAGGGTTTAAATGGAGCAAAAGGGATAATTCATAGGGAGGATGAGGTGGACTTTGTTTTTAGAGCTAATCACCATTGAGCACGTGAAAGGCTGCAGCTTCTTTCTTACAGTCCATTTGAAGGGGAGGTGTGAAAAGTCATAGCAGTTAACAGTAAACTAGGACAATCTGTGTACAAGCATTAGACAACAGACGGAGGCAGTAAAATATTATATTCATAAGCGTGTATAAATTAATGCAACTTTTGATATTTTTTCTAAAGATGAATGTGTCATTTTGCAAGAATAACTACACAATTAAATATTTATCAGAAAATGCCTATTGTAATATCCCAGAGCCCGAGGTGTTCCATCCGCTCGACAGTCTAAACCCAAAGATACTTAATCTACCATTATATATGATAAGAAACCCATCGCGCATTCACATTTGAAAATTGGAACCAGCAAATGTCTGATTCTGTTTCAAGTACCAGGAAAGCTTCAAAGATCACGGCGCTGAGTTCGATCCAAACAAACAACAACATAAAGTGTGTTCCTGTGGGAGAGCGAGGCTGAGAACAGCGCGGCCAGGTCTTTGTGTCTGACCTTGCTGGGGGGGTATAAAGAACTATCGGGGGGGTCCCCCTTTGTTACTGTATCACTGTGGCTGGGGGGGGGGGCGTGACCCACAGAGGGGTCTCCTCTCACCCTTGCAAGCACTTCTACAAACACGTTGATGCATCCGTCCACCGAGACGCATACACACACACACACACACACACACACACACACACAGACGCTACGGATGGTCACACGAGGCTGGGCAGGACTGTGTGAAGCAATGAGACAGCCTGAAAAGGGTTAATGGCATCGGAAAGGTAAACACGAAGGGATAAAGACGGGAAAACTGCAGAGAGGAGGAGGAGGAGCAGCGGGTGAAAGGATGGAAGTGCCGCTAAAAAAAAGATGAAAGAGGGAGATTTAATTACTCGGGATGGTGCTAAAACTAATGAGCTTTTCAAAAGGCTTGATAGTTTTACTAATCAACTGATGATCGAGTGGCTAACTGTATTTGGGACATTTAGGAGGAGGGCTTGCTTCACTAATTCGAGGCCAAACTGGAGGCACGCCGAGGTTAATTAAGTTAAACTCGCATGGCAGAGGCGTGGGGGGCGGCTAAAGTTAAGATTCCAGACTTCCAAACGCAGCCTGATAACGGCCGAAACGACGTCACCTGTGAATTACAACATTATTCTACATTCACAGCTCAACGCAGACTAAATGTGCGTCAGTGAGAGGAGGAGGAGGCGTTCCGTCTAGCAGCTTTCCTCAAGTCAAAAGCTTGATGCCTCTTCTGCTTTCGTGTGGTTAGTGAGCTTGGCCACCAGGTGACTGGTGTTACTGCTGGGGAGGGAGGGGGGGGGGGGGGGCAGGTCTTTGTACCCCCGTCCCGCCCCCGGAGGGGAACACAGGAAACGGACACTTCCGTCTGCGATAACAGACACCCGAGCCGAACTGACCATCCATGTCTCTGACCACCTGGTCCAGACGAAGGACCTCAATTGACCCCATCTCACCTGGTGCACACCTGGGGTCAGATAGATGCCGGGAAGAGAGGTTTACTGCACTTTATTTTGGGGGGGGGGGGGGTCAGCCAGATAGCTCGATTGGTCACTATGTTAGATTATTAACGTTGTCTTTAACTATTTTCTTTACACATTTCTTTTCTTATAAGGGATTCCTGCTCTGTTCTTCTACCTGTGGGCCTCTTCCATGTCTGTGCTACAATTTTGTTTAGTGTTTTTTACTCAAGGTAGAGTCTGAAGAGGTGTGTTTTTAGTTTGCGGCAGAAGACGTAAAGACTCTCTGCGGCCCTGGCGTCATCAGAGAGCTCGTTCCACCATTTAGGAGCCACAGCAAAGAGTTGTGGTCTCGTCGAGTGTCCACGTCATCAGGTGGACAATGAGACACAGAATTAAATCATCATTTAAAAGTAATAGAAAATGTCAAAGATCAATGCGCCTTTGACGCATTGAGGAATGTTAATTATTCAATTCATCCCATTTAAACCCTTTCCCTATTTCTCTGTTAAATTAAAGTTCAAGTCCAACTTTCTATTACTTGAAATATTTCACTTTTGCTATTAAGCCCTAACATGAAAAAAGGGTAGTTAGTGATAGTTTATTTCCAGAAGCTCTCGCATGGAAATGAAAACTTTAGAACTGTAGAAATCTTGAAACTGAAAATCATGAACGTGGTTTCATCGTTGCACAGGTTAGAACACCCTTCAAACATTTCTCCACGTATTTTACCAGCCGAGGGAACATAGTTTTTGTGTCCTGTGAGACCCGATGATGAACTGATTCTGCCACTGAAGCCGCTTACCATCACAATCATCTTGTATCGTGACCAAATGATGACAATATTTCACTCTTGGATTTCCACCACTATTCACTCGGGCTAATCCCGGTCCCAAACCCGTAATCCCACTCCACACCACTCTCTCTCTCTCTCTCCACCTCAAAACGACTCTCCTCTCGTTCCAGCATCCCTCCGCTTTCCCTCGCACCCCCTCCCCGCCCCCCCGCGAGGACGCTCGGCCGACAGGTTGGAACGGTCAACAGGCGTTACACTCGGCTGAGCGCTCATTGTGCACGTGAATGCGGCGAGGGACGGATAGAGGGAGAGAAAGAGAGATGGAGAAGGCCATTGTGTGTTAAAGAGTGCAAATAGCGGGCCGGGCCCTGCGCCTCCCCGATTTAGCCCCACATCAAAGCTAAGCAAACAAACGCCCCCCCCCCCCCGCAACTCCACCCCGATGTCTCACCCTTTAATTCGTACACACACCCCTCTACTCCACCTCCGATTCCCTCACACAGCCGCACCTCGACCTCTGAACCCCCGGCGTCCGACTCTGCAGCTTCCACCGTGGTGAAGTATTCTTGAAACACTGTTTCTGCTCCGTATGAATATGAATACGGTGTGTGTGTGTGTGTGTGTGTGTGTGTGTGGGGGGGGTTATTCAACAATAAGATCCATGCTGACATCGTAGCTACAGGCTCGACCTCGTCCGTGAGTAATGCTCCCTTTGTTTTCACTTAACGGCTGCAAATAAAGTTGTGTGTGACTGAGTAATAGGCAGTTGGCCTGTAAGATATTTGGTATAAACTCCCCTTCTCTCCGTGCATGTGTGTGCGCGTGTGTTTGCGAGACATGCGTGACGGATGTGTGTGAACCGATGTTCTGTCTTCCCTGCAGCAGCGACGGCTCACTGGGGGGTTGGAGGACGGGATTAAACACAGAGGAGTGTCACTGCCTCGCTGAGTTATAGCACTCATAACACACACACACACACACACACAGCAGTGCAGTGACATAGACCAACACACACACACACACACACACACACACACACACACACACACACTCACACATAAACAATAAATATACACTCACAACCAAATTTGTTTCCAAAGCACATTGAATACGTCAATATGCACGTGCCACCAATCACTCGGCTCACGTCATATTTGTCTCTAAGAATGTGTAACAAACAGACGGTGAATATAAAGACAACTATTTTCATTTACGATTTCTATTACATTTTTTATCCAATTGATTGAATATCGTCTGTAAAACTGCATACACAATGGTCAGGTGCCCACTGTGACGTCTACAAATCAATCAATTTGAGGAGAAACCATTTACGATCACAAAGAAGCCGCAGATTCTCACATTTTAGGACCTGGAAGCAGCAAATGTTTGTGCTGATTATCCAAATTGTTGTTACTCCATTAAGCTACTCAGACCAGATGAATGCAAAGAACAGAAAATAAACAATCGAAACGTATAAGCTCCAATTCAGAATCATTACATGAATGAGAATAAGACTTTATTTGGTGAAAAGTCTTACGTCCAGTTCGAAATGGAAATGGAGCAGATGTTTCCATTTCAGCTGCATTACCAATTCAAACTCAACAACTTGAGGAAGCAGCAACTGTAACCCGGAGGTTTAAGGTAAACTCATTTTAAGCTATTCTCAAATTCAAATTTCACATAATGCTTCTCACGGGCACATGAGGCCCTTAACCCCAAAAAAAAGAAAAAAAGTGACCAAACGGTCCTGAAAAGAGAAGAAAAAGCCCTGTAAATTGGATTTGGCCCGGCCTTAACCTCGGCCCTTTCTGTGTGTGTGTGTGTGCTCCGGGGGCCAGGAGGCTAATTTAATTTGTTGGACAGAGACGGGGGGACGGGGAAAGACCGTCTGTCGCACTTTGCACTTCTGAAGGCCTACTGTAACAACTTGAGCGGCCAGACGGATGACTTCTGCTCACACACTGACACGCGCACACACACACGGACCTGTGCTGCCGGTTCATGGCGGCCACCATGAGGGCGGTCCAACCGAGGCGGTGGCGGTGGTTGGGGTCGACCCCCTCTTTTACCAGCCTGATGGGGAGAAACAGAGGAGAAGTGGCTTTAGATTTACATCAACGTATTGCTGAGACTGTGTTTTGTGGCTACAGTATCTTATACATCATGATGCTGGAATAGAGAACCTTTTTTTCTGTGCTCAAAAAGGAAAGAAAAAAAAAGCACACACAGGGAAGCAAAAAAAATGTAAACAGGAGACGGTCCAGCTGGTGGTGCGACCGCCTCTCAGACCTTGTTAGACACACCAGCATGGATATCTTTGTCCTCATCTGGAGCCACACACTTGCTCCCTAACCAGTTAATGTGTCTGTGTGTGTGTGCGCGCCAGGTGTGTGTTGAGTTTTCTGCCCGAGGGTACGACATCAGGTCCTGGACTGGCACCGTCCTATAAGTGTGTGTGTGTGTGTGTGTGTGTGTAAGTGATCTGTGCGCTAAGCAGGCAGAGAGTGTGTGTGTTTACAGTCAACACGGTGGCCTCTGTCGGGTCTGCACTCAGCCATGAGTCTCTCTGGCTCTGTTTTCACTGCCTGCTCTGCGTGTGGGAGGTAGAAGCTCACCAGCATCCGACCCGTCTCAGGAGTTCATTTCACCAGACGGACATCGTTTGAGGGTGTATTTCACGCATAAATGGTCCAATTTGATGGACAGGCATTGTAAATGCGATCTGCCCCCTGAGGATGGAGTCAAGTATACCAAACAACTACTTCATTTAACAGAGGTCACACTATGCTCAGAGGCACATTTCAGTCATTTCTGGGGAGGTTTTTGGACTTTTGAATCTGGCAAACAGGGATTTTATATTAAACGTGTCACCACAGGGCATCAATAATATCTGTAAATCCAGCAATGAAATCCATTTATTGAGAAAACAAGTTTAGCAACCTGTAATGAATCAATGAACGTGAGTTTAGTGTGAGTAGACAACATTTATGTGAAAACGTGAGGCTCCGTCGTTTCCGGGGACACACCCCGACACGCTACCGCTTCCACCAACCGAACCACAGCACTTAACACATCTGTGACCTGCCCTCTCACCTACGCACCATCTGCCACACGGCCACAGGTAACCCAAGCCGGCAAATGGAGACGCACATGGATAAACACATGTACGCTAGCCTCATATCACACCCACAGACTACACTGTACGCACACACACACACACACACGCACGCACTGATTTAACACACATTCACATGATTATTGCCCAGAGAGGAGCAACATGACCGAAAGGAAAGCCAATCGGATGCGTTTATCTGTACTGTAATGTGACCACAGGTAGGACTGTGATGGCCTGTGACCACAGCGTGTTTGATTGTCTCTGTTTCCATAGTAACTCAATATTTGTAATACAATATTACCAGATGAGCAGATGGGATCAGGAAGTACTTTAACACCTGTTCTGTGCTCTTTTTTGGTTTTGCTCTGGTTGATTGTCTCAGAGTATGCTGAGAAATATACTATTTAATATAATATATTATTTAATATGAAATTAAATAAATGAAGCTATTGCAAAATGAGAATCGCTGAAGAAGTCTTCAAATCAGAGGAAAGAAAACAGGCAGACTGTTGGAATGGACTCTCAGAGGCCGAGTGATGCATCCATCCTGCTTACACACTGATGATCCTCTTCTTCCACCTGGTGGATATGGGTGGGACAACAACAACAGCAGCCTATACAACGGTTTTCATAACTGCACATGATGGTACAAACTGGATGAAGTGGATGTTCTGTGATTTATACAAGCCTCTGAACGAAACTAGAGGATTAAGGATCATTTAGAAGAAGAGTGTGTGAGTATGCGCTCAGATTTTTTGCTAACCAGAGCCTGTTACAGGTTGACAGTAATATCATACGGCAAAGAACACTTTGGATAGAAGGATCCAAACTATAGTCTCATAATTCTAGTAATTGTAGTTAATTGTAAACGGACAAAACTTGTCGGTCTGAATCATTTTTGCCTTGATAGCGTGATGTGTATATGTGAGATAGTGTGCACGCGCCCGTGTGTGTGTGTGTGTGTGTACCTGGCCACATCTTGAGAGTTATTGGTCCTTGCTGCCTCCAGAAGAGCATCACCTTATTGCAAAAGAACATTTAGCAAGAAAAACATTAAAAAAAGAAGATTACAGAGAATCGGAGTACTCATAATTAAGAATGCACCAGTATTGTTATTTTAAAGCCAAATCCCCACATATTTTCTTGACTCAATTGACCAATGATACTTTTGCTTTTTTTTTCAAAAAATAATTGTCCTACATCATTTAAAGTAATACTTCCTATACAAAGAAATTAAACACAAAAAGGGGATACAATAATATTAAGTCAAACAACACAATGACTGATTGACAAAGTTTGTACCTTTGTTATCAGAATCTTTCTTCAGGCAGAAGGCCAATGCTGCGGCAGACAGCACCCCGACAGAGGCCGCTCCAGCCCGGCTGGCTCCTCCATCTGTCCCCCGTCCACCACCACCACCACCGCCGCTCCAACCGCTCTCCTCCCAGTACCGCTGGTTGTCGCGCCCCCTGTCGGCCAACGCCGCCCACGACCCGCGGCGGTTCTCCAGGTGAGACAGCCACCTAGGGGCGAGGTGGTGGTACTGCACCAACGGCTTCACGCTGGTACCCGCGCTCTCATCAGCCAAAATCCCCCTTCTGGAGACCCGCGAGGTGGACACGATCGGGTTGCGTTGGAGCTCTGCCGGGGTCTCGCGGGAGCCCCGGCACGCGGCACCGCTCGCGCTCGTCTGGAGCACGCGGCTGCACGGCGACAGGCTACGCGACCTTCGCGCGATCAGCCGGGTGGGAACGGACGATAACATGGGCCAAAGAATCACCGAGAAACAAATCAAACGTGTGGTGGAATCGCTCAGTCCGGCACTTATTTCAGGTGTGAGAGGGATCCCTACTTGATCACGGCGTGACAGCAGCTCTATTTCCTCGGTTTCCTGGCAACTGGCTAAAAAGCGTAGAGACGACAACAACCGCTTCAACTCATCGTTGCGTAGATGTCACCGGGACGCGCGGGGCATTGTGGGATATGCTGTTTAGCTGGAAACTTCTGGGTCGGTCGCTTATGGCAAGATGAGCATCTGTCGCGTACTTCCGTATTCGCTTAGATAGACGTAAACTGCTGAGATGCTGGTGTTTTCTTAACGTCACGCTTGATTTACAGGATTATTTTCCGGATTTTTATTAATTAGTATCATGTAAAAACTGCTGTAGATTAGTTCGCTGTTTGGTGGCCCATCACAGTAGCTTTGCCTTTGTATCGCTGGGGGTTCGTTCACTGTGTTAGAGCACATCTGTAAAGGATTTCTGGTCCTTTCCTACGCATATATACACGCACGAACCTGAGAATAACAGCACACGCAGTGACCTACACTTGATGACACAAGCAGTTGTTTTGTTCTGTGTCCTTTTGACAGTCCGCCACGGCCGCCAGATGGCATTAATGTACAGTGCGGATTACACATGGCGTTGCTGGCAAATGTCATCATCTTTATCAAACGCCGTCAGTATGGAACATATTAGCGAGAATACCGGAATGAATGAGTTCTTCTCATGTTAAATTATTACACAAGTGCAGCTTTCAAAGTTGTGAGTGTAAACATTGCAACACCAATGCAGTAATAAACTAAAATGCTAGTTTACAGAGGTTCATATTCTTAATGGGACTCCTGTTGGTGAAATGTAATGTTGAAACTCAACGCTATGAAAAAAACATGCTTTAATTTCAATACAAAACTATCATATTGTCCTATTTTCATTCCTCTTTTCTTGTCTCCACTGGGACTTAGTCGTTTTATCTCCAGTTGTCAAGGGTTGCTGCGGAGCATGAGATATACTGAACGAAATATGCACATTCATGCACCTGGGGATGGGATCAGGAAGTATTGTCTGTAAGACCTGTTGTGCTTTTTTTTGGTTTTGCTTTCGTTGCTTGTCTACTGAATTAAACAGGCACCTTGTTAACCAATGCAAACCCACTTTTTTGTTTGAAGTCACTGTTGAAAACCTGACAGACTTGAAATGATGTGTGTTGTTCTACTATCAGGAAACACTCACCCAAGAACCACGCACCTGACAACCAAAGCTTGTCTTTAAATTCACAATGAAACTTTTTCTTTTTTTTTAAATGTTCCTCTGAAAATGTGACGATGAAAGCAATATACTTTCATTTAGTAGCAGAAATGGCAAGCATTTATTGTTCAGAAATCTCACTCTACTACCGGGTGTTTTCATCTAGCCTACACATACTTCCATTCACTGAAGTTACCAAAGAAAGTAACTTCATGTGACTGCAATACAAGTCAAGCCAATCCGACATTTAATAATTACATTTGCATGTTGAATGCGGGTAATTAGATTACTGTGTCTCGCCAGACATGAACATAGACTACATCATGTTCTGCCATGAATAAGAGCTTGGTAGGTGTACAGTAGGGGAAAAACCTGCCTGAGCATTGCCTGACCTTTTGTATATTTACACAAATGAGTGATTGTAAGAATTCCACTTTAGTTTATGGGCCTTGAGATGCCACGACAACACCCACGTATCAAATTGAGTGAAGGGACTCACAAAAAAAAGATGGAGACAGAATAACAGTGACACAACAAACATGTTGCAATATAAAAATACATAAATCTGTTTTCTTCTCTGTATGTAAGTTTACACATCGTTGTACTTGATTAAGTAATGAACATTTCATGTTGCCGCAAAGTAAACACATCCGAATAGGCTACACGTCAGCCAACAGAGCCAGGCGCGCTCCCGCTGCCTCCTGAACTACCTAGTTAGCAAAAAAAAAAGTGCTCGTGTGTGGTGTGATAGCGCGGGTTGCGTTCAAATACTGTCGGCAAAATAACGACAAACAAACCGGTTGACCACACATGAGTTTCATGCATGTTTAAACTGTAGGAGATAGATATGATTAATAGGAAGGATACTTGAAAATAATGTGTGAAGGGACCAGTCAGTGTTCCCACACAGCAGCATTTCAGACCACACAACTCTTCTGACATGAAAGAAAGCAACGGTCAATGCTCTCTCAAGCCTTTTGGGGTCAACATGTCGCTCTTTTTATGACATTCAATTCAACAGAATTGATAACAAAAAAGTGGAAGGCTGCTTTTTGTGTAACCGAATATAACAGCATAACTTGACCTGTATGGTCATTGTTTCTGATTGACGTTAATTAGCAATTATTTTACTCGTTTAAAACTGTTGGGTAAGATACCTTTAAGTGTAAGTGTAACCTATTCATGACGTGTTTCAAACACTTTCAAATGCAGACAAGTTATACACCCATACAAGCCTGTACAGATGTGGGCTTATTGGTTTTTGTTTTAATGGCCAGAGGTTTTTAGTATATTTCAGTAAAAGTGTAATCAACCACAATAAATACATACGTATGTCGATATTACTATGTATTGCATTTTTTTATTCAGCAATATATTTACAAATGAACTGTAAAGAACAACATATCTTGAAAAAGGCCATAACCTAGGGCTTTACGAGGATCACCTGAAGGCAGCAGGGGAGGCGTTTCCATTGTAGCCGAAACTGCGTCGCTTGCCTGCACAGGCTGATTTCTCCCCCCCCCTTCCACCTCCCCCTCTTCCTCTTATTTCTCACCGCATCTCCCCCACCACCTGCCACAGCAGCGACGCAGCGATGGAGAACCTCCGCGAATGATTACGAGCTTCACGCAAGACTTCAGTCGCGAGAGCGAGAAGAGAGAGATCCACGCGGAGGAGCAGGCGGGGAGGTAAAGAAGGGGAGACACGGCGAGAGTCCTGCGGAGAACACAAACATATGGTTCGTCTGAAGAGCGGCTTTTTCTTTCGGAGGACCGCCGAAAACCACAGCGGAAACTTATCCAAACCATTATTCAACCGAGCAGCTGAAGAGGCTCGTTAGTCCCGTCGCGCGGAGACGCTTCTTTGCGTTATTGTGCCCGCGTGCTCTCACCTGTGCGTGACTGCGGCTCGTTCACCTCTGTCTCTTATTACTTCGGACCGGGTGGATTGCGGTTGTTGCGCCTTCCCGCACGCGCACGCGCACCGTTCATCACAAGACGACGAGAGCTTCCTGCAAAGGAGGAAATTTAATTAAGACGCATTACACCTCACAGAAGAGCAGCAAAAGAGTGACTGGCTTCATTCACCTTGTGTCCTAAAGGGCCCAACGGGAGGCTCCCAGAAACCCCTCTCTTTTACCCCCCTCCCATCACTCCCCTACCCCCCCACCAACCCTCTCCTCTGTAACGAGCCATGTCTGGACGGACTGTGACCATCCCGGACGACCGGGCGTTCGCCAGCTTCAAAGCGGAGGGTCTGTGCGAGGAAGGCTGGAGCATGAACCACAACAAGGGGGGCATCACGGTGTGGACTCAGGCTCTGGAGGAGGGGAAGTCCATCCACAAAATCAAGGTGATTATGTCCCAACAACGTATACATGTGGTGCTCATGTTGTATCCAGATGCAGGGAAATGCCTTTGCCAAAATTCCCTTATGATTTAAACTGCTGACATGGTCTAACTGCTTCTTTTTTTTTTTTTTTGCTGCATGGTAGTTGCAGAGGCCAATTACAAGCCCACTATACCGCTTCTTGCATTTCAAAGATGTGGCATTTCCTATGTGGTGACACACAAATGGGTCGAGTTAATAGTCCTGATATGATGCCGTGCAACAGTGCAACCGTTTTTTGAAAGCATCGGTGTTCCGCGAACACGTCCTGGGTCGGATCCACGCGTCCATTAACACATGAGATGGGTTGTGAAGTTCTGGCCGATGCACGCTTTAAGAAAACCCCGGTACTTTAGAGAATCAAGAGCCTCAGCCCTCAGGTTTCCTCCCCATTGGGAGTAGAAACCATTACCGTATTTTCAAGCCTCTACCCAGAAGCATGTTTAGTTATAGGTGATGGGTGTAATATTTCCGCTTAATTTGTTCACTTGGAGTTGGTTCTGCATACAATTAGTCATTGATTTAGCACAGTGAGGTAGAATGGTGCTGTTGTCAATATTACTCACTTGTCAATAACTGAAAATAAGTCAATGACTATTTAGTGGTTACGGCTTCTGTTATTTAAGGATTTTTTGCTTTTCTCATTATTCAAAACATCAGGTCTAATGAAACAACCTTGAAGGTTAAAGACATTATTTTGTGCTCTGATGACTTGTGATGGTCGTCTGTCATTATTTGTGGGTATTTTATGAACTAAATGAGGAACCCTGTGCACTAGAGTGCAGTTTGACATTAGTAAAGTAACACTAGTTGCTCCTCCCTGATCATTGTTTAGGTAAGGTACCGATGTGAAATGACTTATCTAGTCAAATAGCAGTCGTGGCGGTTTGTCTCTAATGTGAATGTTTGTCTTGGGAGTCGATGTGGAGACGTCATCGGGAGCAGCTTTGTCCTTTAAGACCCGCTGCTGTGTGCCATCAATCATATTCTATTTGATCTCATTTGAGACATTTAGCTTCACAGCTGACAGTTTTCTGACCTTCACAGTACTTTCTGATCTCACTGGCCATAAAATTGTGATTACTGTAATTTAACACGTCTATAAACGACCCTTCTGTGTAAGCTGTGTGTGTGTGTGTGTCTTCCTGCTGGTATATCCGGGTCTGAGGAGTGCTAGCCAGCCACCAGGTGTTTACTTTGTTAAATAAAGTGGAGTGCGTGTGTGTGCATAGGTGTGTGTCTCCGTCCAGTGGGGCGGCCATTGCGAGGGATTGTGTGTGCGTGCGTGTGTGTGCGTGCCTGTGTGCGCAGCGGTTAAGGACAGGTGTGTTTCCTCGGGACAGCTCTGCAAACAGAGAGAAGCAGAAAGTGCACACAGACACACACATTAGGGGTTTGAATGGGGCTCATATCTATACTTGCCACTTTATCGTTATGTAAATACAACCGCTACAGGAGCTTTATTTTGCATAGTTACGTCATCTGGTTTTCTTCGAGTCTCTCACACGGAACAGGTTTTCCAATCCAACTCAGTTTTATTTATTTTTATTCCTCCTCTCAAAGTGATGACAGAATTGCAATTGTGTGCGTTTACAAAGGTAGATGGTATGTGTAGATAATCTTTATAGGTGTGTGTGTGTGTGTGATGATCAGGGCATGCAGCGATGCCACGGATACAGTTGTGCTGCAGAGGGAAAAAAAGCATGCATTTTGAATGATCAATGTCAGTGTTAATAGGGGATAAAAAAATATATATATATATCCATCCAGAGAGAGAACAGTCTGGCTATCATTAGCAACCTAATTATCATCAGCCCCATTATTGTCATTACCGTCACTGTCATGTTCATCAATGATAACCTCTGGTTTCCCAGCTGGAACCGTCACATCGTATTTGTGGGAGTGCGTACTGTGTAGGTGGGTTTTGATTTCTGTAATAGTTTGACAAACTGTCAGACTGCCTCTCTGCGATAAACACACACACACGCATTGGGTTTGCTTTCTCACTAGGGACACACAGGGAAGCCTGGCTCTGAGTCATACGTTACGAACTCGTCCATTTTTTTTTTTTTTTTACGTGTTCATAATCGTCTATCATGCATCAGCACCCAGAGGAGAGTGCAGTGCGAGGGATGGAAGACGCCGGCTGGCAGAGAAGAAGAACCGGGGAGACGGGGAAAGAGGAAGAAGATGCGTAGTAGGTGGTGTGTGTTGGATGTGGAAAGGTCAGAGGTCACGGGTGTTTTTTGAGTGGGCGCAGCGTGGACTCTGCTCAAGGAAAGAGTCCCCGAGCCGCCTATCGTTGGTGTACCTGCTTGTATGCCTGCTCCCCCTCCGCCTCTGCTTTATCTCCCTGAACTCCCTCTCACCCGCCTTTTTATCTGTGTCCTTGCTTCATCTGTTGACTTCACTGAGTTAGTGTATAATAGAATTAAGCACACGTGTACTGAGCTGGCTTTGTGTCTTCATTCTGCACTGGATGCATTCTGCTCCCTATACTTTAGTTTTCCTTCTTCCTCTTATTCCTGTTTCAGTTTGCCTCTGGTCACGACACATTGATTAATCCCCCCCTGGTCTTTTCTGACCTACAGGTCCTCTCCAATCTCTTTACACAAATATAATGTCATTGTTGCCGTACGCTTCCCTTCTGCAAATGTAATACATTGCATTATCTGTTTTGTTTTTTCCTGCTGAAGCAACAAATATGTCTTCGGCACTTCTTTTTTTCTAAAACTCATCGTTCTGAATGTGTTCTAGTTCCTCCAGTATGGGGAGTTCTTGGTCATCTCTGGGTAACTAACATGTCATCTCAGTTTTAATCTTTGTCCTCAATAGACTGACATTGAATTAGTTTTAGGCACACCCGAATCAGATGACTGCAATCACGTATGCTATTTGAACACTTAATGAGCTCGTCTTTGTAATCCCCTTTTACTCAAAAGTAAACCGGTATTAACACCATATGACACGTTTATTTAGAGCTGTCTTTCACAGTGTTCACATGATTATTTAACCATTCACCTACGTAAGTGTAGGCCACGTTCTCATTTGGTACCTGGTCAAGAATCACTTAATTTTAGTGACTTCTATTTCTATAGAAAACCAGATCCGTTTTTGTTAGTTTAGTCTTTGGCGGTCTTCTAAGATTGTGGGTAAACTCGCAATCGGTTGCACGTATTACGCATCATATAACGGTCTCTGAGCCCAATCTGCATTTCCTTGTTCTCGGTGAGGAGTAGGCATTTCAATTTAGCCGTTTTGTTTTATTATGCGGCTGGTTGTGAAGCGCTGTGAGATTGTGGCTATATAAGTGAAATTGGATTTGACAGCAGCAGCAAGTAGGCATAGCTCTCATGTCCAATTTGGATTAAGAGGTAGTAAATTACATTTCTTGAAGAAGTGGGGTTGGAAGCCAAAATAAGATCTTTGTTCATAGGACAATTAACTTCACTCAATTGGGGGTCTTCGTGAACAGGGGCCTTTTCAGTGTGTGTCAGCACCATTAAAAAAACAACTGCAAGCATGTTAATGTTCTAAACTAAGGTGGTTAACATTATACCAGTAAATCAACTTATTTGCTGAAATTGCACTTCTTGTTCTTCTGGGTTTGTATCCTTATGGTTGAATGCACTTATTGTAAGTCGCTTTGGATAAAAGCGTCAGCTAAATGACATGTAATGTTGTAATGAAACCGCAGCATGCTCGTATTTTCACATCTTATTAGCGTGCAGATGCAGCCCCCCCAGCTGCCAACAAGGCTCTACACCCACAGTCATTTTATCTTACAGTTTCCTATGACAGCATGCGATTGAAATAAAGCATCGTACAGATGCATATCTGAATGAGCTCTTCAGATAACACATTTGTAAATGACGAGTGCATAGCCACAGCCGCACAGCCAAAAGTAAGATAAATGTGTTAAACATTTTGTTTAAGGGTAATTTACTCTATTCTTCTTCCTCTTCTCTTTTAGGGCCTCTGTGCCTTTCACACACTTGCTCTCTCCGTGTCCGCCATCCTCCATTGTTGTCATTATAAAGACTAACTCCCCTTGGCAATTGTAACTGTAGTAACGGCTTCACTCGGGGGCTGCAGACCTCTATTTACACAGGGTGTGTGTGTGTGTACAGGGCCATCTACTGCGGAGCGGGTTTCGTTGTAAGCTGTGACGCACTACGTCGCACTTGTTTTAAATCAACAAGCATAAATAAATTTTTTTTAAATGGAGCCCTCCTTTGCTTTGAAATGGATACATATATTTATACGAACGTTTTTTAAAAGTAGATTCAAGGACATTTACGGCCTCTGAGGCTACATTCACACTACGCTCAAACCATGTGTGTGTCTGTCTGTCTTGTAGAGATCGTGTGGTTTTCTACCCAAAGCTGTGATAAAGTAATGGCTCATCGGTCGTCAGTGGCTTTTCTCTTAATGCTATTGCTAATTTGTTCTCACACAATGAGCCCTTTGACTCTGATACACTCTGACCATCTTATGTCTAATAATTTACCTGTTAGTTAATGCACACCGCACAAGTGTGTGTGGTAGTGTTATTTTCCAACGGTCAATAACTCCGGATTACTTAATGTTTCAGTCACGTCAGCTCTGTACGATTTCTTTCTATTGCCTGTAGCTAATCCCTGTGTCCCTTTCTATCCGTCTCTCGTCCTCAGTGTCGTATGGTGTGCAAGGACGTGTCAGCGGAGACCATGTATGACGTTCTCCACGACATCGAGTACAGAAGGAAATGGGACACGAACGTCATTGAGACCTTCGATATCGGGAAGCTCACAGTCAATGCGGACGTTGGTTACTACTCATGTATGTCCCACTCTCCAGTGTGCAAACACAAGCCGTTCACGGGACACCATTTGGGGCTGGGAATGGCTGCAGAGACGCACACAAAGTGCAGAAGTGCAGTTTGGTTCTTTATTTCTGATCCTGTATGTTCACAGGGAAGTGTCCGAGTCCTCTTCGGAACCGCGACGTCATCACGCTTCGCTCCTGGCTGCCGATGGGGAGAGATTACATCATCATGAACTACTCTGTCAAACACGACGTGAGTAAACGCGCTCACACTCGGGGGAAAAAACATACACAACATGCAACGTCCACGGAGAACTGAAACATGCTCAGCGCGGGCCGGCTCGGTCACTCCGCCACAGCTCTGTTCAAAAGAGCGTCTTAAAAAACCCGTTTTTAAATGCGTACACATGAGCGTTGATCCAGTTTAGCAAGCTTAAGGGCGTTGTGCTGGATTACAAGAAGTCCTCAAATATTTGTGGAAAGGCAACAATAAAAAGCTTTGTGTGCGCTATTTAAGACTACCACTGCATCCAGGAAGTGTTCTAGGGTGATGGGCACCTTTCCAGAGCAAGCGCACCCTGCTTCCTCCTGCTGTTAACTGGGAGAATGATTGATATACTGTGAGCTGCCACAGCTTCACTTTAATTGTAGGGTAGTTCAGTTAATTCTGTTGAAAACATTGTGTTCTTAGTTCGGCTTGCTTCTTAAGAAGTCCTTTCAATGCCAAAGGCCAGTAAACCCAACAGTGATTAGAGAACGCCGAGTGACTTTGAGTTTGGATTGGAACCTGGCCAGACCTCATTTTCTTTGGCGCGATGTCTGTTTCTTCTTAAACAGGAGGAAAAGGACAAGAACGATGTCTTTATAAAAGCTTGTACTCGTCGCCTCTCTCCAGAGCTGCTACAGACGTTTAGTTCCTTTATCTAACAAATGGATTGTCCGGTGTATACAATGTTCAATAAATTCAGTTTAGTATCACATGCACAGCAAATCCTCACAATGGACAAGCAGCATTACTTTACTGATTATTTTAGTTGAGTCATTGTTTCAGTTGAACCTCTCCCGATCTGACTTCCTGTCTTTTCTGTCTCGTACTCCCGATCTCCGTTTTGAAGGTTTTGCTCGGTAATATAATGTTTACAAAAGGATAAGACCTCTCATGTGACTCAACTGTTGACTGCCGCCTTCCACATTCCTGCATCAACGAGTGGTTACGAACATTCTCTGTCTCTGTCTGTGTGTGTGTGTGTGTGTGTGTGTGTGTGTGTGTGTGTGTGTGTGTGACTAACCAAGGTCACTCACTAAAAGTTAAGATCCTGACTATTGGAACGCAGATCCAGGAGTCCGTCCTTTTTATATACTTATATTCGACAACTCTAAATCAATTTTGTGTCAGTCTCTCATATTTCATGATTTCAGTAACTTCATAATCCAGCTACCACGGCCTCGTTGTACCTTTCTAACCTGTCCTCGCTGGAGGGGCCTATATATATTTATTATGGCTACAGCTACTCTGTCAGTTGATCCATTGAGCACTTTTTTTAGCAGCAAGGCTTTGGGGATGGCAGCGCTATTATTAGATGGAAGGAGATTTTGTCGTGCGATGGTGAAGCCCACTGACTTTAGTAATAACTTGATTTTTGAACAGTAGCTGCAAAACTAACTTGACATTCTGACCAGCCTCAGCTGTACTTTGGGATTAGTGCAAGTACTGGCATGCTGAGCGAGACGGTGGACGTGGTAATCATAGTTCTGGCTGGACATCAGCTGGATCAGTCAGGATTGTCATTGCGAGCATGTCATCATGCTGACATTAGTTGAAAACGTCGCTCTGCCTGCAGCAAGCGGAGCCTCGCCGTGCTGCCGGCACGGCTGTGGACTTTAGTGTACATTGTGTTTATTCACTGTTGGAATATATCAAATGTCAGCAGTAACGTTGTGAGTTACCAGAGCCACGGTGATGAACAAAGCTGAAAGTTAAGTCTCTGTCTACATTCTCTCAGATCATAATAAATGCTGATTTTCCAGGTCTTTAAAGTGTATTCCTAGAGAGACATTCCTACGATAGTTCACAGCTAACAAAGCGTAGGCAAATGATGAGTTAGCTGTAAGGAATGTTCCTCTTATGAAGGCTCTTTCGCTGACTGCCTCGCTGTGTACTGTATGTCCCAATTAGCGCTGGCTAACCAGTGCTGTACTTTATCATCATGAATAATAATCTCAGATGTATAGTCAAAAGGAGCTGCTATGGAATAGGCGCACTTTAATACTGAGTCATGTGGACTTGATTTGCATCTGAAATATGACTGTGAAGCACACAATGGGATTGATTGGCACAAAGAGGAAAAAATGCCCCAGAATCATAATGCTTACCTTGTTCAACTATTTGACAAACTGACACAAAGGCCGTAAGACCCTTTTTCTCACCGTGATTATTAAATATTAGTTCAAATGTATAACCTTTGTTTGTGTGTATGCGTGTGTGTGTTTTACATAATAGGTTGATTAAATATAACAAAAAATACATGAGGTTTTTACAGGTTTTCTCATCCTGTTCAAGGTGGATACATTCATGCACTTAATAAGGATGTAAAGTTCAATACAAACCTTCATGTGCATGTTTAATTATTTCAGTTGTATTTGTATAACCTAATATCACAAATTTGCCTATTTTATTGTCTCCGCAGAAATACCCTCCTAAAAAGGACATGGTGCGAGCTGTGTCCATTCAGACCGGCTACCTGATCCAGGGCCAGGGACCGACCAACAACTGCACCCTCACTTACATGGCCCAAGTCGATCCACGAGGTAACTAATACACACACATCCAAAGCACACAAGGGCCACCTTGACCGTAATGAACAAATAGAAGCACACACTGAAGTCTGAAGGACACGACTACAGAAACACAACCAGGCGCTTAACCGGCTCAAAGTTCTACTGAATGTTTTATTCCCCTGCCTTTGTCAAGATTAGTCGCCATAGTAACCTTTCGAAGGACAGAATCTATTTCACTCTGGCGCTAGGCTTACTACTTATTCGTGAATGACATGAAATTGGATGAAGAGAACTCTTTATATCACCCTCCCGTTTCAATCTCTTTCTAACTTGAATCGTCACATACAGCCACATACTTATCTTTATCTTTTCGCTCCGTCTTTCTTTACAGGTTCGTTACCCAAGTGGGTTGTCAACAAGTCTTCCCACTTCTTTGCTCCCCACGTAAGTCTTTTGCAAATCAACCCAGATTCCCAGAGTTGTCCGTTCAGCAAAGTGTATCTATACAACCACGAATAATCCCACGAAGAATTTCTTAAACACATTATAGAAACACTACTGTTTTCACTATATGTTTGTCTATAAATGGGTCTGTGTGTGTGTGTGTGTGTGTGTGTGTGTGTGTGTGTGTGTGTGTGTGTGTGTCTGGAGAGCAGCCTGGGATGGAGCAATCCCTTGATGATACAATAGCAAAAACATAGAAACGCAAGACTCACAAATCCCACTGGAATTAACCACGCTGTTGACTTCACCACAATAAATGCAACAATATCTTCTGTCTGGGATTTGTAGCCTACCTATACATATTACCTTTTGATTCAATGATTTTAAACAAATAGTCTGTTATCTGAGCCTTGAGCAAGAATGAATGTTGACACTGCATTCAAGTGTCAATTCATCATTTCCCTTCGGTTAGTTGAAGTTGTTAATGATCAATCGACAGATCTGTAAAAACTAGATGTAGTTAATATTTTCTGTTCCTTTTAGGCTATGAAAAAGATCAACAAAGCCTGTTTGAAGTATTCCGACTGGAAGCAGAGACACAACCCTGGCTTCAAGCCCTGGCTCTACCCCGAACAGACTACATTACCCAGCATCCCGCTCTCTGAGCTGAGCATCCAGCATGCCGAGAGCCTGGAGAATATTGATGAAAGCTCCCTGGCTGAGACCCAGGAGAGAGAAGACAGCGACTAACGCATACTCACTCACACACGCACACGGCCATGTCTTCATACACACACACACACAAACAGTAATGCAGGGTTACAAGCATGCCTGGTACACATCAACAATTACACTTATATATATGTGATTCTACATACAAGTATGTGTGTATGCACATGATGTTGCATATGCAGGCATACTCACAGGCACATGTACATAAGCTCATGCAGACCAACTTCATGTCATAATTCTATACATAATGTATGACCTCATACATGCCACATAGATGCACTCACAGAAACACACCCACAGAACAGACACCAAAAACGACATAGCTTTACAGGTGGGTAAACTCGTATTCCTGGTAATCAGAAAGGTGCTCTCATTCAAAATATGAAGAGTTGATTTCAGATTTATACTTTATCTGCAAGTTATGTATACGATCTTATCTAGTATGAAAACAACTCTGTGTATCTCCCTTAACGGTTGTGCGTATAGCAAGTACACAGAAAGACACATCATTCATTTAGACTCAGTGGACTCAGACATGTATACAACACCCTTAATGATGTTCTGACCAAGTGGTCTCTGTGTCACTCATGGGTCTCCATGACATTTTGTAAGCACATAATACATATGCAGGTGTGCAGAAGGCAGCTGGAACCACTAACCTGCAACCCTTTCACACACATACACCCATACAGATGTTCCACACGTACCGTCAGCTACTTTATTTGAGAGATGTTTGAATGTATGTAGAGTTTAAAAAATTAAAAACGTATTCCTACAAAGGTTTTCAAATTTCGCCTGTGAGCTGACTGATTTCTTCTGTATCTATGTGTTTTTATATTTCCTTAGAGACCCTAGCCTTTGCACGGTCTGATGCTGCAGTTTTGACTATTCACATTGTTTTGGTGACACACACACACACACGGATTGATTAAAACATCACAACCACGATTAGAAAAGGAAAATACAACGACTTACAACCCAACCATGAATGGTTTTTCACTCGTGGAAAGTGTGTTTGTTTGGTTGCATGTGTTGAGCGTTTGTTGTGCGCATCGTGGCCTAGATGACAAGTAGGAATCCCCACAATCTGTTGGCATGGCAACTCTATCGACTCAGCACCAAAGGGAGACATAAAGCGAGGAGAGCTTTCCTGTCACAGTAGAAATGATTTATTGCAGGGTCTCTGCCCCTTCTTCCCCATGTAGGATCCGACTTATCAGCCTGCATACTGTAAATGTGCCGCATGTACAACAGCCACTCTTTTCCTTAGCTGAACTAATTGAACGAATTTTTGCACCAGAACACCAGTTTTGCGCAGCACGTACTGACAGTTACATTGGCTTTATGTATGACTTAAAGCCTCCATTAAACATATTGGATACACAAGATGAGATCATTTTTCATGAAGCTCTCAGTAAGAGGAGCATAGCACTCTACTGTACATGTTAACCTCATGTTTCTTTTATTTTGCATGTCATCTTCTCTGACAGTTCCCTTTTTGCAACATCCGCCTCTGCATGCGCACCACCTAATAAATTATGAATGTTGAAGGACAGAGTATGTGAGTGATGCAAAAAGAGACGAGGTGTATACTGCTCTTCTACAGCTGCAGTGGCTGTTTATCCCTCTGACTTTGTACATAACCATACATACATCCTCAGAGTCTTAATGAGACCTCGCAATAATCATTGTGTGTGTCTGTGTGGAAGGAAATTGTTGCATGTGCATAAGTGTGTTAACTGCATGTGTCAGTGGCATCCCCGCATTTTCTTCCACCCGCCTGCCTTTGCAGCAGGAATAGCAACACGATGGGAACCATCCCTGTGTGTGTGTGTGTGGGGGTGGGGGTGGGGGGGTTCTGCATGTGTCACACTGCCACCCACACAGCAAGCAGACCCACCAAGGCTGATAGTCTAGTGATGACTCATCACCACCCCGCCATCTCCTCTCTGACTCGATCTCCCTCCACCCACTGTATTCTCCCCCTACTCTTTTCCTCCATGCTCCTCCCCCGTGTATTTGTTTCTTTCCAATGTCCTCTTTCCATCTCTTCATCCTTTCATCCGCTTTTCATCCAGGCACCACTTCCATTGATCCTCCTTTCTTTAGTTATTTCCACCCGTCCTGCTCCCCTTTTTCAACTTGTCTTATAGGGACTGACTGAGGGAAATGAAGGAGCATACTACATTGACTCACATATGGGGCCACAAAATAATAGACATATTTCCATTTTTCAACCAAATATATTTGTTTATATAACATATAAATATATTTTTTTTCTGCCTATTTTTCATCTTTACAGTATATATCTTGATATTTTTTTCAAATTTGTTTTCGACCTAATATTTTTAGATTTTTTCCATGACATTTTTAAACCAGACATTTTTTGACGTAACATTTTTTATACTGACTAACTTTTTTTGAACACATCTTTTGACCTAATCTTTATGGCCTTTTTTTTCTTGACAAAATATTCCATCTAATGCATTTTAATCTATTTTTTCAATGACAATATTAAAACCAAATTTATTTGGGATATTTTTCCATGAAACAGTCAAACCTAAAATATATTTTGAATATATTCAAATTAAATGACATTTTACGACCTTTTGACTTTTTTTTAATAACATTTTTTTGACATTTCTTCACTTCATATTTTGATTTTTCTTTCAATGACGTTTTTTTGAGATAACATATATTGACATACAACGTTTTTCAGTAACATTTTTTACGCAATATTTGTTAATGCAGTATTTGTTAATGCAGTATTTGTTGACTTGTTTCCATGACATTTTTTCACTTAATACATTTTTCTGTCAAGTACCCTCGATGTGCGTGCATGTGCGAGCGCCCAACCAATGCTGCTTGCAGCTTTAATTCATGAATGTTTTATATTTGGCTGGGACTGGGAGGTCATGGGTTTCATTTGGTTTAACATACCTTTCATTGCATGCCAGCCCTCTCTCACTCTCAATCTAATTTATCTAGCTGTGTCTTTACTGTTGCTAGAATACAATACTAGGAATCCTAATAATTTAAGAAATATTTACACTGCAACATTCTCTTGGTAATTCAAACATTATGTCCCCCTTTATTATTTTGTTTTTATGTGATGTCCTTGGAAATTCTGTGTGTCTATAGGCTTTATGTCGTGGCAGTGAGTGGTTGCCCTCTTCTGGTTCCTATCGGACCTTACCTAACAAATCAGTAGCCTGTCTTATATAGTACTGATCTAAATGCCACATAACCATCACCGCTTATACAAATGTCTGATGATATATATTCCTGATCACAGTGCTGACTACCTGCTGGGATGTCGGAAAGGACTGAGACATCTGCAAATAAATAGCATGGCATTAATATTTAATTATGTGTGTTATCTGTCAAATTAGTAAGCTAACACTATTGCTCTCAAAATAGTAGGTATATAACATATATTATAATCAAGCAATATTTGATTTACCCTTTGACTTTCCATAAAATGTGCTGGCTGATACAGACTCCATCTTGTGTTGAAAAGAAGAGGAAGTTATCATTCATCATCATTCTACCCATTTGATATCACTGGAAAGCCCGGGATGTCCTCTTTAGAGTACATTTAATAGGATAGAAGTAAAAGGAAATAGGAGAGTAAAAGGAGAGGTGAAAAACCAAAATGTCCACCACAGGGGACACACATGAATGGCCCGGGTCTCAAGAGGATATAGTGTTTACGTACACTATACGTACACTTACGTACCTCGTAAAATCTAAGCATGATCTGACTGTATGACTATTTTCTCTAAGTGGGATATCGTTACGGTTAAGGGGCATTTTCACACAATCAGACAGGCTCGTCCAGTCTTTTTCAGTGGTCACATGACGGCCGTCCGGAAGTTTTTCCAATTTTTACCGCACCAACGTTCCCATAGAGACGCCGGAAAAGCATAGCTGCTAGCCTTCAAAACAAAACGCCACAGCGACGAATGTCGCCGTGCGCATGTGTTTTGAAACTCATTCCCGGAAGTGGTTTCCTACCTTTTACTCCCCGCCCGTGAGTTGTCGCTGCCACCTCTTTCACCCGTGTAAAAAAAAATGTTATCCGCTTTTTGGCGTCACGTTTGCGGTCGCTAACTTCACCTCGGAAACAACCGCCAGTGTGTTTCACTGGCGCTGAACACTTGCCAAGACTGTCGAAAAGGTGAGTAAGTGGGTTTAAGGTTATCATTTTTCAAACTTCAAAAAGGAAGGGAAAGAAAAAAAAAACGAAAGTAAAGAGAAACTTTCCCAGAACAGCTGATACGGATATAATCTACATTGAGATTAAAAGCGTTTAGCCGGAGTTGTTCAAACGGAACGTGACGCTCGCGCACTGACCGTTATCTTACCCGCTGCTGAGAAATACGCTGTAACGTTCCTAGCATGAAAACACTCAACAACGCGTTGTAGCGGTCCTTCGACTGCTCAACCCGACTCTGATTTACCTCTCGAATTAAACCGGCAATGTTTTCCGACCGTGCATTGGTGTTTTTTTTTAGCCGTTGAGTCGTAGACGCGGGGAGGACGCCGGACAGTTTTCGGCGCGGCCGTTGATCAACAGTGGAAGTGGTCATTTTTAAACGGGACCATTTAACCTGTAAATTATGTGTTTTTTTAATGAATGTACATTGGGTTAAATCGGTAACGGAGTTTTCCCAAACGCCTCTTTCCTCCGCATCGTGCCCAGTGAATCCACTAGCAGGTGGACTTGTGGCAGGTGGACTCACACGACTGTCCGTTTTAGATTCATTTCTACCCTTTTTCTAAGGTAACACAAACACACTGGGATACATTTTTATTGTTGCGCTTTTAGCTCGTGTGTGGGATGTATGTTTTTAAAATGATAAGATGACATCAATAGTGAAACAGTATGACTATAGGTAGTTCTTTTAAATACTGCACTCTGATCACCGGTCTATTTTCTTTTTTTGCTAATCAGAGAGAAGTAGTTTCAGGGGATTTTAGAAGTTTTCACAAGAGGAGCTAAAAGCCTTACAGTACACTTCATCTTTATGCACAGTTCAGTAAGGTCACGGAAGCTTTCTGCTCTTACGTTAATGATGTTTCCTCTGTTTCGACAGATGTAATTCTGCTAACGCAAATTAGGGATGTTAAGCAGACTAGACAACCTGCCAGGACCATGCACATCTCGTCTGGCACTTTTCTGTCTTTTTACCCCGTCTCTCATCCTCGCTCTGTTTCCTTCTCCATCTGTCTTATTTTTATAAAGTAAGTAAATTGTTTCCTAAAGTGGAACATTATTTCACCCCGTGACACCCAGTTGTGAGTGCAGGTATAATTCTTATGGCACAAACAAAGCGTGCTAAATGTTTTTCTCACATTCGTGAAACATATCATTTCCATCTTTTGTTGTACGCTTGCAGAGCTGTTGAATAGAGGAACTAAATTGTACACTAAATGTTTAACACACATCTTTGCGTTTCTTTGTGTAATTCCTCAAGATCTTGGAGGATTTCTTGTTTTTAGTCCAAGACAATTTTGTTACTGGCACTGGTTTGAAAGCTGTCCTAAATGAGATGTTTATGGTTAATAGTGCCAACATCTGGGTTTACAGGGTCTGCTCAAATCCATGATGCCCTCAGAGAGTCAAAGACGTAGTTCAGCCAAGAAGAAAAAAATGGACTTCATAATAAGGATTGTATCAGTTTTAAGTCAATGGGCTAAAATGAACAAATCATCAATTAGTATCCTTTAATATATGTTGCTGCAGTGACCCAGGGAATGGACCGTAGAGAAAAAACAAGATAGTCTAAACCTAATCTCTTGCGAGTATGTGGGATTATGTGGTAAACACCCTTCATAGATGCAGAATTGTCACCTCGAGAGGAAAAGATCTTGCCCCCTCAAAATGTGATACTCATTTCAGTCGAAACATTGTTTTTTGTCACAGTCGGACTTTGGCCCCATTAAAGGACCCGAAAACATCCTTTTGTGCGTGTGTGTGTGTGCGCGCACACTTACACGGATAGACAGAGGCTTATTCAGATGTGTTCCTTTACTGGCAGAACCGAGTCACTATTCAGCTCTAATTTAAAGTGGGCTGAAAAAATCAGCTGTGTCTCTAGTGGCCCGATAACATATTATCGTGATCACGTCATCCAGCACTCTGTGAATTTAAACCATTGTTTAAGGGTTGGACAACATTTTCAACTGATGATGATGCGTGTGTGTCTCAGTACACGGTCATTTACAACAGCGTTTTGTGCGATGCGGTAAGTATTTGTAATACACTTGACTTAAGGAAAAATTGGTTATGCATTTCACATAAAAAATCAATGTAACGTCCATTTACAGAATAGTGTATTTTTACATTGTGATCATCCATATGCTATCTGCTAAATGCACGATATGTCTGGGCGTTCATAAATTCTGATCCACTTTGATTTGTTGAGTAACTTGTATTGCAATTTAACGCACGAGGCACTAATTAAATAATAAGAAAGTGCTGGTGGCAAGTTTAGTATGGCAATCACGGCAAGGACACATTTCGTGCTATTTTATAGCAGATTAACCGGAGGCAGGCAGAGCAAGGCAGCTGTAAATGCTGCAGACATATTATGTGTCTGCAAGTCAGGAAGTGGACACTTTTACAATGCAGAGACACTCTTCAAATTTAAGTCAACCTTCCAACTACTAAGTGCATTTAGTCTAATATTGCATGCAGCATACCCAGGTCATTCTACTTTACACCCATCCAAGGTGTCGTCAACTAAAATTTAAGCAATGTATTACGGCCAGACTCCGGCATTGGAAATCAAATAAACGTTTCACTCGTCACAGCAAGTAGCCTGGTAAAGAATGATGGAAACGTTTGAGAAATACTCTTAGTCTTGTGACAACCTTGTGGCTGTAGATGTGTTGCATGAGAGCTGGAGATGATGTCATACGGTCATGTGTTTTTGGTGGTACGGGGATAACTTGTCATCTCATGATCATAACATATTAAAGGGATAACGGGTTTGTTTGACATTTTACTCTTCGTTCCGTTTTAGAAAATCCCTTAACTTTAACTTAAGTCGATAATGTGAGTCTGAACCGAGGACCCGGCAGGTAGCCGTAGTTGTGCCTGACTCCAGCCAGCACTGATTGGCACGAACAGAGAGGATTGAACGTCCGGCTGTTTGTTGGTGTGACGAATTGAGAGGGGATATGAGCCCGAAACACAATTCCTGAGCCCCCCGCCCCGACCACCCTCACACAAACACTGTTATTAGGTGAGCACTTGTTTCAGAAAGGGTGACCAGTGTGTGTGTGTGGATGTGGATGTGTGTGTGAGAACCCTCCTAGGCAACAGACTGCCCCATTGTGAAGGCAGCACAGAGACCCTGTTATTGGAGGCTTTCTAAGTGGGAGGAGGGAGAGCAAAGAAAGCCAGAAAGAGTGGAGAGATAAATGAACTGAAATGTGCAGACAGCAAAATGCTAGTTGGCAATACAGGAAACCGAATAAAAGCGTATGAAAAAAGAACTTGCATTGTGGCAGGGGGTGAACAAACAACCCAAATATACCGACAGTGTGAAGCACATCAGGAGAAAACATGAGTTGATTTCCCCAGTGAAAGGGACGTTTATATTTTTGAAAAAATGCTTGTTTGTCAGCCAGTTGAAGAGTTCAACAACCGTTGTCACTCTCTCTCTCTCTGACTACAGAGATGACAATCTAAAAACGGGCAGAAGCCAAATTCATAGTTCACCCCCAAAGGATGTTGACTACCCCAATGTATTTTTGGGACGGTGGAGCAACGACGATGACCTTGCACTTCTCTTTCCATCCAAGGGAAGTTATTTGCCTCACAGAAACAAAACAAAAGGCGTGTTTGTTGGCTGTTTTGCCAACAGACCCGCCTGCCTTATTTATACACATGATGATGGATAATAGTAAATACTATACTTTTCCTACACTCGCTAAGCCAAGCTGGGAAAAATGTACACACGTCTGCTCTGGAAGCTCGGATAAAATGTATAAAAATGTTGCCATGTTCATGGACCTGCTGGTAGTCGTTTCTAAACGTATTGCTGCATCTCTATTATTCTCTACAGGATGGCTTTATTTGATCAAAAAACAAGTCCTTCGCAACAAATCTAAATGTTCTTATCCCCTTAAATAAGTTTTTATCCGCTTAAATATTCTGTGATAAATGACTTTACATTTTGGAGATTTTTTTCTGTTTTCACACCGTGACTAGTGCAGCAACCTTCTCACTTGCCTTACGGAGAAGAGGCTGTGACATGTTACTTCTGTGGGTGTATGTGTTCAAATGCATTATCTTGCCTCTTGTGTTGTCAGTTAATGAGGATCCAATCACACAAATTCATGGTATCTGTGAGTCAAGTTCCTCAATTCAAAAATAGGAAGTGCATTTGATCAGAGTGTAAGATTCGCCTTGTCCCCGTGCTCTGTGGTCTCTGACCTGTCAGAGGAAGCGTTTGACAGGAAACGAAATGGCCCCACATACACGCACTGCCGCTGTTTGCTAATCAAGTGAGACTCCTCCGCAAAACTTGACGCAGATCTCACCAATTCTAAAAGATATTCTAAATGTATTAGAAAACCATAACCTTGACCGGGTGGTACGTTCAGTGAGCTCTGATGGAAAGGGATTGAGATGCATTGTGGGAAGCTCGACTTGGATCCACCTCTGCAGCATTCAAATGTGTGTTGAGAGGTGATGAGAGGAGTGAGGGAGTCAGCGTGGACGTGCTGTGTGTGTCAATTCCACCCAGCTCCCATACTGCTCACGGTGTGTTAGCAGCTTAAAACGAATAATATATCTAACTATATTATAATAATTCTAAAGACTTGTGTTTGTATGCTTTACACTGCAATTAGATTGCTTTTTAGTAAATATTAAATATGGTAACACGCATCTAACAGCAGTCTCTTTGTAGCTGGATCAAATATGATCGTCTGTTCTAATTACTGAAAACACAATCCAGTTTGTGGAAGAGGGCGGGGCTTATTATGACTTGTTCCACGAGATCTCACTGCTGAGACATTAGTGCAACTTCCTTTTGTCGCTGAGGTAGAAGTCAGCTGACCTGTTTTTATCACACACAACGTTTATCATTGTATTTGTAGTATTTCTGTTATCTGGGCGGTGAGCGAGAGCCCCCCCACCACTCCCCTCCTCCCATCTTCCTGAAGCCACAACTGTATTCTGACTACCTTCGTTTGATCTCAACTGCACACCAGTAAAGTTTCCAGTGTTTCCCAGTGGGGGCTGACCGGAGGGGGAGGGGGGGTGGGTGTACGACGTTGTACTAAAATACAAATCGCTAGATTGAACTATACACAATTCACACTATATACAACAACTCTCATATCTGTAGTACACATTTCACACCCTTATACTACTTGTTGTTACAGCCTGTAACTGTCAGAGCTTTTGCTGGGCTTGCTTAAAATAAAGACACGCAAGACTGACGCGGTGTGCACGAAAGGGAGGAGCTGTGTGTGTGTGTGTGTGTGTGTGAGTGAGAGAGATGCGTAAGTGACAGAGACGCAGGGAAAGGAAATGCAGCTGAACGAATACGCTGCGTGATTTAAATAGCGCTAAAAAAATTCAATACACCAAACGCATTGTGTTGCGGCCGGTGATGAATCTGTGGCGCACCGCCACAAATGAGTCTCTGTGTGGGAAACCCTGGTTTCACAAAACTTCATCTTACATGTCTTGCAATGCTATCACAGTCACGCACAGTCACATAGCAACATTCCAAACAGCCCTCTGCAGCTCTCCAGGACATTTTGCCACGTTGACTCACACACATACGCACACAAACTCACATTATGAGTCGACTTGCGTTGTCGTGGCTGCTAAGAGCTTACAGATGCTTTTCATTAATTGCCGTGTTTTGTCTCTCCCACAGGTTGTGTAAGCCATGATCTGAGGTGTTAAAGTCTACGTAATCCCGTGTGGACCGACGCGGACGTCTCCTCCCCACATGCTGCACACGCCCACATCAGCCATGTCTCATTCCGAACCCCGTGCAACTGTGTCAGACTGGTTGTGTGTCCTCCGCCTGGAGCAGTATTCAGAGGCCTTTCGGACTGCCGGGCTGGCAACATTTCGACAATGTCGCAACCTCACACCAGATCAGCTGGAGCGGATGGGCATCACCCTGCCGGGTCACCGCAGGCGCATCCTGGCCAGCCTGACCAAAACAAATGGTAACGGCAACACAGAATCCGATACATACTGTCACTCCGCGGAGTCAGAGAGGGATCAGAGACTGGAGGAGACGGGACACGACATGGCGTTGCAGAGAGAGAGACCCGTGCCTGTCCCACTGGAAGAAAAACCCGTCGCCAAGGAAAGGGGGAAAGGAGATGGGGAATCATTGAGGCCGCTGCCCAGGGAGAGAGAGACACCCGTCCCCCGGGCGAGACGAGCGGCCAGGATGAAAGGGGAAAGTGGAGACTTGGGAGAGAAGAAGCCCGTTCCCGGACAAAGACTTGCAGCAGCTCGAGAAGGAAAAGGGCCGGATAGAGGCCTGGGTGCAGAGAGGGCGACGCCCGTGCCCAAGGAAAGGACTCTGTTCCGCTGTAGTGTTGCCGTGGACTGTGACCTGAGCCCAGCCCTCTCTCCACCCTCAGGCGCCTCTTTGCCCCCCGTCCCTCCGCGAAGCATCCCCAACTGTCCGCCACAGCGTTTCACCTCCCCCCTCTGCCCTTCACCCCCTAGCCGAACGCCCGCCTCGCCTAAACCGGACAAGCGTGCGGTTGAAGCTAAGGATGGACTGGGCAACCCCACCCCCACGCATGCCCCCACACAAGCGCCTCTCCACCTTCCCGACTTCCCCTCGGCTCAAACTCGGCCTCAGACGTTGGCTATTCAGCCACCTGCCCACCACCTGGGTGGTAATGGTGATGGATTAACTTTATCCGTCTCCCCCACTGCTTCCCTCAGCGATGATATAAATGCTCCACCTCTCCCGCCCAAAGCAGGGGCGGCACCTAAAGGCCCTCCACCAATCCCACACCGGTAAGACGGCTATTATTCTATGGATTGTGGATGCAGCTTTTCTGTGGATCTAAAATAATTCTTCTTTCCCGTCTGAGATGTCTTCTACCTGTAAATGATCAAACTGTATGATATAAGAGCAGAACAAAACGGAAAAAAATGTAGGTCTTTATGCTGGTTAATCTTTCTGCTCCAACAGAACAAGCTTTAGGAGTGGAGCATATTTGGGAATATGCTGTTCCCCTGAGGTTGCTGTACTGGACGCAAAATGTCAAGACACATGTTTGATTGTGTTGAGAATTACATTTAATCAACAAACAATCTCTTGTTGGAGGATTTCACTGCCACCTATTGGACAAATTAGAGAAATGCAACTCTTGTTAACTGTAAAAGCAGTTTTGACACCAAAAATGTTATTGGAGACTTTAAAGCACTTCCTGAAATCCAAATTCGACACTTCCTGAAACTGAAAAGCCAAAGCACGCTGAGTTACGGAGTGTACCTAAAGCTCAGTGCCCTGTTGAATTTGGAAATATGTGAAGAAAACTTCCTCTGAGAGAGAATTGAACCGTGACGCTGTAGTTGGTTTTGTGGTGACTTTTTTTTCAGACGCTCTGTGTCGGCTGCGTCTCAGCTGTCAGCACATTGTATGCAGCACCCATTTTTTTGCATTTTTTTCAATGATTACGCAAGAAGTTTTCCCTTTTTTAAGACCACACTATCCTTCAACAAGTTGCACTGATGGCTTTAACATATGTCTGTTTACTTCCGGGTCCTAGTGGCCTACCAAACATTAAAAGCTTAAAGTACTACAAGCACTGCAATATGCACACTTGCACTGCACATTTTCTGTCTGTATTTTAATGGACACAGAGGGCTTAAAATGCACAACTAACAGCTTCTGGGAGATTTACAAGGAGATGATAGAGGGATAAATTAAGATAAAAGGAATAAAAGTGATTTGTCACCAGGAACTGGCGTCACACTTGCACACAACCAGCACACGTTCACGTGCTCTTTTGTTTCCTTGTCTGAGTGCTTCATTGCCACCTCCCATCTTCTGGTTGAGTGGTCATTTCCTCCTCAACTCCCCCACATCCCTTCTTCTACCGATGCATTTTTTGTTGCGTTAAAGATTGTTGTATTATTATGAAAGGGGAGTCCTTCTGAACGTCTTGCTACAGGTAAGATCGGCACTAATGACATCTCTACTTTTCTCGCCTCATGCGGTAGTTGTTTAGCGTGCGCTCTCACCCACTAATCCCCCTCCTCACTCTGTTCTTTGTCAGCATTGCAAACAAGGAAGCCTTCCTTTATTGCGGTGTTCAGGTTCTATTTTCCCTGAATGCAAAACAAGTGTCCGTTCATACGAGCTGTGTCCCGTTTTTTGGTGCGAGTCGTCGGTTTGAACTCGACCACAGTCGGAGAGTTCCATGTTTTGATGATCCTGTGCGAGCAGACATCCCCGTCTGTTGTTCAGGGAGTTACGTTCAGGGTACTCAGGGCTATTGATGTAGTACCGGTGAGCCTATGGAATGTTTTCTATTCCATAGGCTGTCATGAAACTGCTGGTTTCTATGAAAAAACTGTGCTCTTAGCCTTAGTGTGAGCTCTCTCTTCCAGCAACGACACAGACGGTTTCATACAGAGGTTACGAAGGAACACCAGGTCGTGTGTCACCCACAGTATGCAATAGCTGGCTGCTGGTCTCCATTTAGTTTTGTATTTCAGTTTAAAAAAGCGAGCGGCAGAGAGGCCATGCAATAAACCCACATGCGACACTAGAATACCTCTCATTTGTCAACACGACTAAAGCCGTGTAGCTTATTGTCAGCTGATGGGGACAACGTGTACCACTGAGTTCACATGAGATCAGTGTGAGAGTGGAAAGGAACCGTGATTGTTTCTTCAGCCTTCTGTCATCAAAGACCACCCTCAGACAACTGGACACACGCCACCACTCGGCAATCCAATTTGCCACAAGTGCACCCTTCGCCACCCACCACTGTGATCTTTACAGATTGGTGGATTGGCCCTCCCTTCATACCAGGCGGCTACAACACTGGCCGCTTCCCCCCCCCCCCCCCCCCCGTCTACCTCTCAAATCTTCTGCACATTTCCGACAGCAATCGGCATTTACGATCCAGTGGCTTCATTCGCCTCAACATTCCAAAAGTCCGTACTGTGTTGGGTCATAACTCCTTTCATCTTGCCGCTGCAAATGATTGGAACTGAGTACAAAACACGCTCAAACTAACAGACCTCACCTTTCTCAACATATTCAAACATAAGCTGCAACGAGCCACAGTTGACTGCTGTACTTGCTGACCAGCCCTCACTTCTCTCTCTTCCATTTTTAGAAAGTACTGTACATAGTTTATTAATTTAACTATGTTGTTTTTAGCCATGTGTTCGTCATACTGTGTTGTGTATGTGCTGTTTGTGTCCCTTGCGTGGACTGTGCTACTGCCTCTTGGCCAGGTCATCCTTGTAAATGAGAATTGGTTCTCAATGGATTTTACCTGGTTGAATAAAGGTCAAATCTTCTGTGTAGCAGAGGGGAGGCTAATTATAGCATACAGCTAGCGCCCCCCCCCCCCCCCCTCTCTCAGCACTCTTCCTCTGAGAAAAAGGCGGCGGAACGGGTCAGTTTCCTGTCTTTGTATGTTATTTCAGTTTCAACTCAAAATAACAGAAATGTCACTCAAACATATTTACATGTCACTTTGTTTCCAAACAAGTCTTCAGTTTACAGTGTTTGGTCTTGAGTGTAATGTGATGCGTGACTTTCTGTCTGTCTGCACACTTTGAAAAAGAGGTAGGAATAAAGAGGAACTTTCACAATACTCCATGGATAAAAACCACGCCTGTGTGCTCATCTGTGACTTTCCCGTCAGCTCGGAAATAAGGCATATAAACTGCTCAGCCATTGTTAGTGTCAGATGTTTTGATGACTGACAAAAAGTGCTTACTTTTCATTGAGCAGACGAGTGGCAATAAATAAACTGATCTACTGTGCTGTGGAGTTCTGAACTTCGGATCAAGGAACTGGACTTTAAGAACTAAAAGAAGTAATACAGTTACAAAGTGAAATGCAATCTGAATTTTAAAAAAAATAGAGAACTATTAGTTACTAGTTGCCAAATAGCATGCGTAATATTGATATTCTCTATTACACTTTAATAATGACACATTTTAAATCATCACAGTTGACATTTTGACCATTATGTTTAACTCCGTTCATATGGTCCATTCGCAGGGCAGTCCAACATCCTTCTGCTCATAAACAGCCAAACTGGAGACAGCAACTTCCAAAAAACCCTCTTTGGGGAGAAAATGTGAAGAAAACCATCAAGGAAGGAATAGGACCCTTCTCCTTTTATTGCTGTTATTAATCTAACATACTAATGTAATAACTAAGATCTAATAACGCGCAAAAGTACAATCCTTTTTTTTTTTTTTACTCACTTTCAGACAGTTACTTTCTTTGTCCATTTTACAGTTGTATGTAGTCTTGGTACACATGATGTTCAGGTGCTATGTAGAAAGGACAAAAAGCACAAGAAACATCAAATGTCAGTCACTCCAACAGAAAAGGGGATAAATAAAAACAGAAATAAAATCAGGGGATGAATAAATAATAGTTGTCCCCTCCTGATGTAGGTGCCACATATGCGCACAAGAGGGTAGTGTATGACATGTGCACAGAGAAAGTTAAACGGTCACAATTCAGCTAGAGGGCCGAGCAACATACGGTAATAATCCTCATTGTATCAGTAATGCTGTGACCGGGCCCCATCGTTTTGTAAAGATAGGCTTTTGGAACCGTAATGAATATGTTATTCGTTCGACATCATAGATTTGATCATAGATTCGACATCATAGATGTCTCATACCTTTTGTCTCATACCTTTTGGATCCATATATCGTAAAAAGTACAATTCTAACACTAATCATTATCACACGTATTATAATTTCCACCGGTACTTGTGCTCTTCTGCTTAAATAAAAAAAAACAGTGTATGTGTTACGAACGCATTTTTGTGCAATTATTACAATTGCACAATATATGCAATAGGACCAGTTTGCAGTGTTTTAAATAGTTGGCTGAAGTTGTTCTTTTATCTCTACGACACGTGTGTGTGTAGGCTAGCAGAGCCTAGCGGTGTGCTGCATTGAGAACGAGATGTAATCTTGAAGTGCGAGGCGGGTCCAGGCTTGTTATATAGTCCAGAAGGAGAGAAACAGAAACAGACACTCAGCAGAGCAGAGGGACACTAGGATTCCTTCTTACAGCCCTGAAGAGGACAGAACCGCAGTAATATAGTAAACTGAATTATGTTACCATGGGGATTATTTTTGTTGTCGTTGTCGGTATGCAGTTCCTGGGGAATTATTACTTATTTAACTCACTTATTTACTGAAGAAAATCTCAAACGCCGCTCTTTATGGTTTTCACTATGGCACGAGAGACGAGACGGGAGGGGGGTCAAAGAGAGAAAGCAAGAAACTCAAGAGGATGCACAGAATGAGCCTTCTGCAGGGATTTTTCAATCTCCGAAAACCTCTATTGACCTGTCCTGTGCCCCTCTATCCCCAGCTCCCCTCCCACCAAGAGGGTCACGGATGAGATGCAGAAAGACCCAAGTCCACTGGTCCCTCCACGCATCCGGACACCCCAAACTGTAGAAGACCCACCGTGGCCAAATAAAGCAGCCCTTCAGCCGGCCCTGCCTGCGAGGAGAGTCACTCAACCTCCCACAGAGTCCCGTGAGTGGTACAATCAGCATAGGGTTTTTAAGGGGGGGCTTTTATCCTTTGATTGGATTGTGGTAGTTGAGAGCTTGAGGAACAACATGCCACAACGGCTCTCAGATGGATTTAGAAAGGGGTTCACGGTCGGCGTCTGTGCACGCTGAGTCACTATAGGAATTCTAAGGGACGTTCCATTTCTGTCTGGTACAGATAGAGAATACACTCACTTGCTGTACCGGTCTGGTTAGTTGGTGCTGACTTATGGTTTGTGCATTAAAAACAGGCTTCTATTCCTTAAGTACCAAAAATCCTATTTTAATACAGCAAATAGGTCATTTTGAACCATGGCTCTCAAAGTGAACGTAGCTTTCTCACTCTGATTGTAGATGTCATGTAAATTTAACTAAAAGACCGCTTTGAAAATGTTAACCATCTTAATTACAATTATTACTGAAGCTAACAACATGCAGCCCCCGCTTCAAATCCCTGTCTTATTCATGATATTACTGAAGATATGACTTGAAACTTGATGTAGGCCAACCTCTGATTCGACTCGGACATTGTCATCCACTTTTTCTATGTAAACGTGGTGTCCGTTCACAATATTTTTCTATTGTAAACATATCTTTTTCAACTTTATACGTTCGACCTATTTAGCATTTCAGAGATAATATTAATTGCTTAAAACTTAATTATGTCACACTGCCTTAAAAGGTCTAGATATTTCGAGGGAGGGAGAGTCCACAAAAATGCTCTGGTATTTGCCACAGTCTCTGTTGTTCTTCTCAGAGCTTTTTAGTTTCTGTATTCACAAAGGGGGATTAAAACCAATAACACTCACACCCAGAATCCGATACCTTGAGTAACTGGAACTATCACTGCTGTTGACTTTTCTCCTGCTCTATCGGTGTACGGCAGCGTTTCCCAGACGCCAAACCCCAGAAAAAAGAATGTAAACATGGTGGGCATCTGTGAGCAGCACACAACTTAGGTCGAGTTATCTTTCCAATATTTTGTGGCTTTATTTGATTCAGTACGTCGGTCCTGCCAGTTGCATTCAGTATGATTTAGAAAAAATGGTAAAAGGTACAAACCAGCAGATATCTTGCAATCAAAGATATACTTATTAACTAACCAAGACGGACTAAAGCAACACAACATTTTTTCTCACCTTCAACCCCCCTCTCCCTCCTCAGCGTTGAATTCACTCATTGATTGTTCTGATGACTACGAGGACTCAGACCTGTTTTACGCCGTGGCTCATCGAATAAGCCCAATGGACAGGGTGAGTGAGGGCGTGCCCTCGGTTCCACTCTTCTCCCTCTTCTCGTCCCGCACAATGAATGACGACCGTGTCCTCCAATAGGAAATGTCCCTGCAAGTGCCTGTCCAGGGAGAAGTGCGCCGCAGTTCTTTGTGCAGTGACGACGAGCAGTTGGATGATGATGATGAGTGAGTATCAACACAAATCATTAATCTAACCCAATCATCTGTCATCGAAAGGGAAATAACAAATCAGCATCAGTGAGTCTTGACCTTTGCTGTCAGTACATCACTAACCATGGTGATCAGCACACAGCACATAGGAGTTGACTTGGTTGTCATTGTTCAGTGTAGAATGTATTAATGTATCGGGGAACTTGCAATAGTGGAAAAACTGCACCTCTTTGACAATCTGTTTCATCCTCAAAGGTATTGAATTATAATGCAAACATTCATTTCAGGTTTCTTTCTTTCTGTGTGTGCTCGTCTCTTTGACCCTAAGGTCCAGTCTGTGGGTGGCCGGCAGCGTGGGCAGTCTGCAGGGAAGTGTCTACCTGCCAAACACCGGCCGACTACCGGCGGCCACTAAAGACGACAGCTCTCAGCTTGCTGCTGTCGTTAAGATGGGCTGGCTGGACAAGAATCCCCCTCAGGGGTAATTAGTGGCAACGCACAGACACGCACACACATACGGGCTAATTAAAAGGCATCAATCAATACTCTACACACAAATATCCAGTGTAATGTTGCACAGTGTATTGATACAAAAAGTTAAGTAAGCAATACAATATTACATATTTTTAGAATTCATATGTTAAAATAAGATCTAAAATCAGAGCGCACTCACTGCCCAGCTCCTGGTCATTCTCCCTGCACGGAGGCGGGGCTGCCCGGGGCGCGCTCACAGCGAGGGATCGCTGGCGAGACACGTGCCTCACGTGCACGAGCTCTGACCGAACAGCGTTTCTTAGATTGGAGTGCGAGAAGGAGGAAAGAAGATGCCGTCTTCGCAATAATACATCTTTGATGTGACTTGTTGAATCTTGGCCAAGCAGCGTTGAGATCAGCGCCTTCATTTTCCTCTCCAACATTTCATCTTCTCAATCCAAATTGAATGTGGTGTGGTGGCCAAACATGGTTTGCCTTATTATGAAGTTTGTTTATGGAAATCAAACTACACCCATCGTAATTTGTATGGCATTCACCTTTTAGTGTCATCTTTTGCCCTTTGCAGGCATGTATATTACTTAGCAAATAAAGCTAAAGGTTTAATGGCTAAAATGACCAACATTGCACGCTTGATTTTATATGCATTACATTGCAGTATTTTTGCCCGTCATTGATAATTACACGAGAAGCCGCAATAACAAATATCACGCTCATAGTGCTCCAATTTACGGCCCAGTTGAGTTGTGTAAAAACGTCTTCTTGAGGAGTTTGTACCGGAGTATACATTTCTGTGTATGTTCTCGTACCCAGGGCTCTTTATTATCAGCGACGATGGGTGAAGCTGGATGTTGACTACCTGAGATACTTTGACAATGAGAAGGTAACAGCAAACACATGCAGGAACTCTGGGAGTGTACATCGCAAGAAAACACGTGAACACCACGCCAAACTCATAGTTCAACTTCCAAAATGTCACCAGAAATTCTAGTTTTTAAGTGGACTACATGTGTACCTATTGTATTGATGTATACATTTTGTATTATACAGGGTATGTCTATAATATAAACATTGGGGCCTCCTATCAGTCATTATAAAAAAGTCACCAAACACTACCAGTGCGTATAACGCTCTACAATGCACCGCAAACATGCATAGTACAACATGACTGCGATGATTTTCATGAGATGTTTACACGTTGGTACTTCATAACGCACATTCTGTGTGCATTCTCCCTTAAACGTTCTGTTGCACTGAGACAGACTAGCTGTTTAACCGAGTCGTCGTTGCTGTGTGTCTATGTGGTTGTAGGAGGTGTATTCTAAGGGGATCATCTCTACTGCCTTTGTCACTCATGTGACCAGTGTGGGGGAGCTGAAGTTTGAGGTCGTCACAAACAACCGAACATTCATCTTCAGGGCGGAAAGTGAAGGTCTGTCTGTTTTGCTTTGGTCACGTGCAGAAAGATGCATGTTACTGTTCAAAAGATACCATGTGCATATGTCTGATGCATGTACAGTATCCACGATGCATGTTCACTATCCATATATCTTTGTTTGTATATTTGAATAAACGCGTTCCATTCATTCATACTTGTGTTTGCACGTCCACCCAGTTGAGAGAAACGACTGGGTGACTGTATTGCAGGACTGCACCAGGGGGCGCCATCATCGCAGCACCATGAACCCCGGCTCACCTTTGTCCCCAGAGTTTCAAGGATATCTGGAGCTCAGGGGGTTACGCTCCAAACTTTATACTGTTGTGGCCTCAGAAAAAGTATTCCTCTACAAAAACATTGAGGTGAGAACTTCCTGTGTGTGATCACATAATATTAGTGGAATCTTTGTTTTCGTGTGTGTGTGTAGATTCACTTTGTAGATTATCTAGTGTGTTTTTTTTTACAGCCTACTCTGCATTATAAAGAACAGTGAGGTTTCCAATAATATTTAAGCAAAAAACTGAGCCACTCACTTCTTTTGTTCATTGCAGGACTATCGTTTAGGAGTGGGCATCACATCCATTGACATGAATGTTGGCAATGTTAAAGACACAGATCGCCGTGGCTTTGATCTCACCACACCGTACCGCATATTCAGGTACAGTATATGCACACAAACATGGAACACATGCATACTGACTTTCTGTTCCATTTACAGTGAGCTGAAACTCTTTTCTGTTAGCATCTGTAAGCACCCGGTGCATATTTTATGTACTGCACATAGTCTGACTGATTATTACTTCTTTTTGTTTCTTGTGCAAAATGGATTTATGTGTCTCCATAATGATTAATCGGCATAGATTACCATTCTTCCTGATAAATCAATGGCTGAGCGGGACCTTGCTGCTAGAATATGCAAAGGAAAAAAGATCATGTTGCCATACTGAGAACTCCCACCGTCCAGCTCTCCTTAGCTGGACATCTTTGGAGAATGTGAACAGCCCTTTGTAACAGTGTGAGTGTTTAAGGGAGGTGCGTGTGTGTGTGTGTGTGTGTGTGTGTGTGTGCGTGTGTGTGCGCGTGCATGCGCACAAGGGTTTTTGTTAGTGTTGTGTGTGTTTTTTTGGCTGACAGTGCACGCCGCCTGCAGTGCAAGGGCTCAGCTTGACAGGATGGGGAAATCTGAAAAGACTTGTTTATTTGTATAATAGTTGAACTGTGAGTCATTCTTTGTCTCGCTCTAACTTGGCATTTTTGTAACTCTTATTGGTTAAGAAGTATGTGAATGTGTACGCTGTAAGGACGGAGACTGATGTCTTGTTTGACAGATGAGGAAGGACATGGGATTGTGCGTCAAGACCAAAATCTGTCAATGTGTGTGTATGTGCATTCTTGTTCATATAGTTTCCAGTTGATACAAGTATTTTTAGTAAAACAAAAGCCGAGTCAAGAGTCAGTACTCAGCGGGCTCATGAGGATGAGAAGACACTCACAGACACACACACACACACACACACACACACACACACACACACACACAGGGGAAACACAGGCGTTCTCACTTCCATCACTTGGTAGTCGTTAATAATGTCGGCGTTAACACTCCGACGCGCGTTTCTCTCTCTGCGCAGTTTCATTGCAGAATCGGAGCAGCTGCGAGAGCAGTGGGTGGAGGCCATGAGGAACGCGATAGGTGAGGCGCTGTCGAATAGCGGGGTGGCCGAGAGGATCTGGGCGGAGCCTAGCAACAGTCTTTGTGCCGACTGTGAGGCTCCCCAACCGGAATGGGCTGCCATCAACTTGTGCGTGGTGGTCTGCAAGCGGTGCGCAGGTTTGTGTTCGTGGGCTCGGATTTATATTTATTGATATTGCATCTATGTTCAAACATTAGGGAATCTGAATATCTTTTCTTGAACCAATTTTTTAATTGTTTTGGAGTATACTTTATCTTCAAAATATGTGTGTTCCAGGAGAGCACAGAGGACTTGGTCCTAGCATCTCAAAGGTTCGTAGTCTGAAGATGGACAGGAAAATCTGGACCGAGGAGCTTATACAGGTGCGCACACACACACGCACACACACACACGCCAGAGTTTTGTATTCAGAATAAAAGGTCATACAGTTCAAAAGAATTTGTGGTACAACTATGGTGTCCTGATTTACTTATTCACTACAAATTCTCGAGCTGCAGATTAATTCATGCTGAGGTAGCATTTTATTTGGGACACTAGTATAATGTGATGCAGTCTAATATATAATGGTCGTGCAGTGTAAAGCTCAGAATGTGATGTTTTTGTGGACACTATGTCAGGGGTTAAATTCAACTCTGGTCATTTCTGAAGCAGTAGCTAGCGGTGTTGTTTCATTATATTGATTTACTCAACATACGGTGGAGAACATTCGTGGCTTGTTTTGGAATAATATAATTAAAATAATGATGCTGAAAATGTACAGGCATTCTTGATAAACTTGCACAGTGTGTGTGGTGAGACAACAGTGCACATCGTAACCTCCAACCATGCTTGCTGTCCCTCTTGATGTGGAAATACCTACCTAATCATACCTGTGATGCAGGTGTTTCTGTTGCTGGGCAACGAGCGGGTCAACAGCTTTTGGGCAGCCAACGTCCCGCCAAGCGAAGCTTTGTCGCCCACAAGCTGCAGCGAAGAGAGACGCCGCTTCATCACCAACAAATACCGCCAGGGCAAATACAGGAAGTACCACCCTCTGTACGGAAACCAGAGGGAGCTCAACAATGTGAGTCCACGTCACTGCTTTCATCGTTAGCTTTTGTGTGTTGTCACCCCCAGGATTTGGATTTGACGTACACACTGGTCACAGAGATTAAATACACAAAACTACATTTAAGAATGCTGTCAGTCAGCAGACCTTGGGAAAGAGAAGATTAAGAAGGTTTTGCAAACGGTTGGTTTAGCAAATTGTTGTGTTCACGAAAGACGTGTTACTTAATTTATGAATTTGTGTTGGTGAGTGTACCAATAGTATTGACTGCTCCCTTTTTTTGCATCAGACGTGTGCATATGTCTCAAAGTGTCACAGCCTTGGATGTGACTGGATTTTGCTGGCTATTACGCTGTACACTTCTCACAGTGACTAAGTAAGAATTAAGAAATGCCACCCGACTGTACTTATCAATTTGATTGGTTGACTGACAAAAAATGCCTTTACCTGTGAAACCTGTTCAACAGTGGAAATATAGCTGTGTGTGTCCACTTATTAATTTAATGTGAAAGCACTAAACAAGCTTGTCTTAAGTCCAAAATAGTAAGGGTATGTTTTTCTTTCCTAGATAGAATTCAGTAAGTTATATGTCACTTTTTTTATCTCACTGCAGTTGTAGTTATACGCTGGTTATACACTAGCTGTCTGAATCCCAGCTTAAGCCCAACATTTAAAGTATTCTTGTGGATTGCTTTGCTATTGTCATCAGTGTTTGGTAAACATACGTAAGAGAATCAGCAGGGCCCTGTGTCTTTGGGAAATGTTGCAATAAAGTTAGGAATCACGGTACTGCCCTCTCAGGACACCTGGGTGGGGTTTGTCATTTTGTATTGGGGCTCCGCTGTGTGTCCGCCCCTGCTGGGTCACTCGTTAGCTGCTTAACCCACGTCCTGCAAACAATGTGGAGCGTTTGCGTGAGTGAGTCAAATTTAGCACCTGACTGAGCTCTATTTACCCTCCCCCAAACAGTCAGGCTTGTGTGAATGTTTGAGAGTGAGTCACTGTGTTTGGGATGTGCAGAAGAAGATAAAGGAAGTTGTATTATGGGTCTGCACACAAATTACTTCTTCTTTAGGTGTAAAGCCTTTTTGTTCAGCCATCAGTCGTCTCTTCTTCATTCAGTCCTCCTCCCCGATGGCTTTCTCTATTTTCTTGTTTCTACACTTCTTTCTGTCATGAGAATTTCTGAACCCAGAACCCCCCCTTGTTTTCAACAAATGCTGCTGTACCTGTTCCTTCTCCATTCAGACGCTCAAAGTTCCTCGAATCTGCGTTGCTGCGCCATCCACTTGGGTGTGTCTGTGTGAGAGATAGTGGACTCTGCTTTGGTTGGTGTCCACCATGCAGTTACGGGTCGGGCCTTTCACAACAGTGTTCCGTGTGAGAGAAACATGTCCCGTGTGGGCGCTGTTGTCTCTGGCTCACATGCAGGTTTCTCAAGTGCTGCCTTTCTATTGCCATCCCTCCGTTTTTTGTTTTTGTTTTTTTTGTCCTTTTTGAATGTGACATCATTACACACTGCTTCAGCTGGAATGTGCAGTAACTCCGCCCCTTCCCTCTCTCCCCCACTTCATTGTTTGCTGCGACTGCACAAGAAAGTTGATCTCTTCCCTGCTGGCTCCTTTTTCCTCCTTCGTAAGTTCCCTTAACTTTTCTGACTGAAGCCTCTGCCTGCCTGAGTGTCGACTGACATTCAGACCGAGCCGGGAAAGGAACTGAAAGCTTGCAAGTAAGGTTGTGAGTGTGTGCTGGTGAGCTTCAGGGAAGGGTAGTGTGAATGTTGCTGTTTGTCTGCTTGTGTCTTTGTAAATCCCTTCTGGATGAGTGCGTGTATAGGAATGTTTGTCAATGGATATTGTATCTCTCCCAGTAGGTTATCTCGGTGCAATAAAACACACACTTACGTGTCTGTGGGTCGTTTTTGTCTGAAGACTTCTGAGCTGCTTCTGTGGCTTCACGCCAGAGAGCACATAAGAGTTATTGTGCGTCTGGTTTTCACTGGGAGTGGGTTGGAATACGTTCCCGTGCATATTAATGTGTGTGTAGGCATGTTTCTCTGCCTTTTTTAATCGTTTTTGCTCTGTGCTGCTCTCTGTCCCTGCTTGTGTGTGTGTGTGTGTGTGTCCATGGGTTTTCTGTGGAATGGGAGCAGACCAATGCGCTCACCTCTGTCAATGGACATCATTGTCCCCCTCACGCGGTTCCCTTTGGCTTTTGTGTCCGCTCTCTTCTGCATTAGGTACTCCACTCTCGATGCTTTCCACATTCTTTGTTTCATTCATTAATTGGCATTCGCATCATCCTGCAGAGACCGTGTTCATGCTTTAATGAAGCGTTATTAAAAATGTGTTGGAGCAAACTTTCCAGGAGAACTCGTCTTGGTTCAAAACCTTTTTGATTGATATGTCAAATATCTGAAATAGCTTTGTTGTTTGGAGAAGAGGGGGCGGGGTTGTCAGAAAAATGTTTCATAGAAACACTCACAGTGTGGCGGAGTTATTTACAAGAGAGAGACGGGTTGGCAGATGAAAAGTGTGTGTTCAGTGTATGTTTTAGCTGTGGAGAGTTCTGTGCAGTAAGGCTTGTTGTCATACATCTTTTCTGCGTGTGTTGTGGCAAAGCTGTCCGCTTAGGATTCTGAAACCCACCCGTCGTCATTGTTGTGGGCATTTGTTCGTTGGGAGTATGAGTTGATGTCCCAACCAATGACTGGTCCAGGAGCTTCTGTTTATGTGACTATATTGACGTCATGCCGAGTGTCTTTCTCAGTAGAAAAGCTCCATCTTTCTGTCCCTAGTACTCGTTCTTTTGTTTGATCGTCCCTTTTCCAACTGAGGCTTCTTAGCTTCTCAGTCCCACTGGAGTTTTTAGGTCATGAATCGTTTTCAATTGGACAGGGAGATGTGCCTTTTTCTTTTCTTTTCTCCCTTTTCGGTGTCTGTCTTCTTGTTTTTCTTTTCTCTGCTTCATGCATCTGGCTTTTTACCTCCACCCCCCTTCTCCATCTCTCTGTATACTGATCCTGGTGAGGTAATGACGGAACATGTATGAATAACTCTTCCTCATCTGGATTTAATGTGAACGTGCATACACACACAATGTATAAATGTGTATTTTCGGTATGTCAGCACAGGAAGTCTGAGGGTAAATTATTTTCCGTTTGTAGTGCAATTAGTGTCTAATCAATGTCACCCACTCAAATGCTTTCATCTTCCTTTCGCAATATTTTCTTTTTACTGTTCCTTGCTTCTCTTTCTTTTGCTCCATTTCTGTCCAACATAACTGGATGGAGGCCTGTGTTTTCAGACACACCCAGATAAAATCTCTCTCGGGAGATTCTGTAAGATTCTTGAACTCCCTTCTCTTCTCTCCTTTTTTCTTTGACTGTGTGTGTGTGTGTGTGTGTGTGTGTGTGTGTGTGTGTGTGTGTGTGTGTGTGTGTGTGTGTGTGTGTGTGTGTGTGTGTGTGTGTGTGTGTGTGTGTGTGTGTGTGTGTGTGTGTGTGTGTGTGTGTGTGTGTGTGTGTGTGTGTTATTCTAGTACTCCCTGTTTCATAGGCAGCAGATGTTGGAGGGCGTGAGGTCTTCCAACACCGATTTTCCTCCTTGTGGTTGCTCTGATTGGGGCAATTCTCTTAGTCAGAAGGCACACGGTAGGCTATTGATTCATCACAGGACACTGACCTATTATTAGTCTACAGGGATAGAGGATGAAATGGAAGGAACACCTTTTGCCGATATTTTCTCATAGCCCCCAGTGACGTTATTTTTAATTTCCACTTTTTCTAAATTTGAGGCAGAAAAAGCCCAATTGACAACATTAGGTCAGTTCATTCTTGTGGGAAAAAGTTGATTGCAGGAAAATGAAGCACAAAGAACGATTGCAAAGTGAGTGTAATAATGCAGCAGAGATACACAAAGTAAGGAAAATATCAAATGTGATGCCGTGTCCAAGTAGAAAAAGGGTGGAGACACAAAACATCGATGAACCCCTCCCCTGCCGCCCGGGGGATCAGCACTGGGTTAAGCATATGGTTTCACATCAGTCCAAGATGGTGCTGCGAACTGGCACGCGTGCACTTTTCCGTCTGTTTCAGGTACTCTGACCGAGTTAAGTCTTTTGCGGCCTCTCACCTCGGTTGCCTCACTGTTCTACTCCGCTGTGACACACGATCTGAGTCAACATCGGCATAATGGCCATTATTAGTTGTATTGGATTGGTGCGTCCCTAATCTACAGCTATTCCCAGGTTTTAGAAGTCCATTCATGATTTAGACAAACCTGTTGAAAGAAGACAAAAAGACGATGTTCAATACTTTTCAATGACTTAACTCTCAACATTAATAACTTGTTAAAGCCCAGTGTGCTTCTTTCTCACGCAGGTGGAAAATCTCTTTAAAAGTCTTTTCCTTGCTATGAACATTAATTACTTTGTGAATCATTTCAATATCTATCTAGCCAGTGAGACTGTAACTTCAAGTGCACCTGAAAATGTAAAATCTGTTTTTAACCCACTGTTGAACAGTACACGTATGTGGATGTGCACCACTGACCAGCTTGGCGTGCAGATGTCTCTACTGCTGTATAAGTCTTCGGTGGGCGTAGAGGCATCTTGTGTAGTCTGTATTTTAGTTCATTGTTTTTTTGTGTGCGTCTGCGTGTGCGGGGGAGGTGGTGGCGGTGGGTGTGGTGGGAGGGAGGGGGGGGGGGGGGGATGGGTGCGTCATCAGGTTTAGTTTCTCAGCTGTAAAAACACTACATCCTCTTTTCAATCATAACAATCGTTTTCTTGTTTGTCCAAAGACAAATAAGACTTTATTTACCCCTTTATTTAAGTGTTTACCCAACGACTCTGAGTGCATTTCCATCTTCTTTTGTCACATGGATTCATGTTGCACATTCAAAGGTTATAATTAGTCTGCTTAGATGTAATAGAAATATTTCCTTTAGGGAAATAGGAAAAAAAAAGTAAAACTACAATACTGCCAAATTAGTCTTTAATTGTGCAGCCCCACACAAGACCGTTCATCTGCTCTTGGATCAGTGTGCACGTGACTGGTTCTCCTTTTTGAAGTGGAGCAAAAGGTTGGCGGGGACTTACAGACTAATCACTTTAAAATGACTGCAGGCTTCTGTTTTATTAAATGTGCATATAGTGGATTCTGAGTGAACTCTGCTATTGGCACAGACCTTTAAAAACCTGAGAACCATATGCAAGTCATAATAATGACCTTCACAGGCTCACAGTTTGACCTTGGCTGCTTCCTTCTAAACAAAGCTGCACGACCACATTACAAAAGTTGTCCGTTTAGTGTCTTTCTTGCTGATTTTATCTCTTTTGTTCTCTGCCACGCTTCTACTGCATCTGCCCCTCTCACCGTGTTACTTTTTACCCTCCCAGAGTGGGACCTAATCGTAACAATAATATGTCTTTATTTTAACCTACCAGGTTAAGAGTCACAAGGTTAACCTTTTAAAGGATAATCAATCCCCAAAATGTGCTAGTTTGACTTGCTGTGTTCATTCGGTGCCTTTACATGCTCTGATGGGAGCATTCTGTACTCTCTAGAATCCTTTTCCCCGAGCAACACATCACTGTGTCCGTCTGTTATTTTTGTACATGAGGATTTCATTTTCATTTTCCCTTCGTCTCCCTAGGCTCTCTGTATAAACGTGCAGTGCAGCGATGTGCTTGAAACGCTGAGCCTGATCTTCTGCGGTGCAGACGTGAATTGTTCAACTGATATGGCAAGTTGGCCCAGCGTTCTCTCCCTGGCCAGCGCACACTCGCAACCCTTACAGGCCGAGTTAATAAGCCACAATCTCAACACAGGTACAGTAAAACGCTCCATGTACAAGGAAGGTTTGTTCTTAATTCTATCAAGTCTAGAAAACGTGCTAAGAACATGTTTTAGCCGTGCCATTCCTCAACGTTAGCTTAGCCAAACACACATTCTTATCGTGAACAAACTCGTTTGTTTACCGCTTCTCTTTCCCAAACACACTTCTCCTGTATCGGATCGACTCCCAGAAGGGGACCGTCCTGAGTTCTTACGCAAAAAGAGGACATGACTTTTATGTGTTGGTTCTTCTGCAGAGTTACCGCGGTCAGAGGTGAATGAAGGCATGGCAGCGATACATTACTCAACTCCACCTTGTGTGTCTCACAATGGCTTCCTTTACAAGACGGCATCCATGGCTCGGCCTATTACAGAGCGCAAGAGCAAAGATGGTATTCAACACCACCCAGTTAACACTAACGCTTACTTGGAGTCCTCCTCATGCCAGAATTAATGACTAAAGATGTAATTTATGACTATAATTCCTAATATTCTGCTTTTGCTTGTCTGTCCGTGTAGAGTTCAGTCGTCGCTGGTGCACCGTGAATGATGGCACCTTCAGCTACTACGAGAGTGACAAGAACTCCAACCCTAACGGCGCTTTGAAGGCTTCAGACATCGTCTGCTTGGCTGTTGATGTGCCTCAGAGACACGGGTACACATACAGTCACACGGACGCTCTACACCATCGTTAATAAAAGATGAAATGATAGACAGAACTAACACTGAATCGCTTTTATTTTTCAAGTGAAATATTTACCATGCATGTATTCACCACGGAGATAGCGTTTTGTATCTATTTTCTTTATCACTCTTTCCCATCCCATATTTTTTTGCATCACTCTGTTTCACTTCATCCTAGTCTCTCTTTCTAACACACAGGTACGATAACACCTTTGAACTTTACTCCGAGTCAGAGCGTCTCTATCTGTTTGGCACCGATGACCCAGACAGCCACAAGGAATGGGTCAAGTCTATTGCCAAGGTAACTACCATATTCCTTTTAGGGTGTGGAGACACAAGCACAAATCCTATGATTTTCTCCTCAGCTGGGCCGTTACAGAGGGAACGTATTTTTTTGTAGTTAAATTGGAGTGCTCTGGTAAGTGGAAGGTGTGCAGTTCCAGCTTTGATAAAATGTAAAATGCCACCTAAAGGTCATGAGATGGCGGGATAATGCCGACTCATTTTTGTGCCTCTTATTCATTCAGAGCAGCACTCCTGCAGATGGTGTTTTCAGCAGCATGACAAAGTGCAGCGACTTTCCGCTCTGCACAAACTGCTGAAAGTTGATGTTCTAAAGTGATTGTCACAATCAATTCTTTTTACAATAATTGCAGCAAGTTATAGTTAAGTGATGCTGCATCTGAGATGTGAATCAATAAAGATTCTGATGAATTACATCTCCTGGCTGTTTCTGTGTTACTCAGCAACACAAGGAACATCAATGGCAGGATGGTAGATTGTCCTTCCACACATTCATGGCTCCGGCAAGTCTAGCCCCCAAGACAACAACTGCAGTCATTAAAAGACCGTAGAATTCAATTAGTATTGTTTTTTTCATGGGGGTTCAGTAATGTAGGTGAAGTATTTCATCTTTACAAAAGAGAAATCAGACGATGATTAATGTGTGGTGTATTGAAACGCAATTATGCCTTCCTTTCATTTGTAGACCTTTATCCCGGCTGGTGTAGAGCCACTACTGAAGTTGCCTTTTGATCGGATCGGGCGGCTGAAATGTAAAGACGGTTTGAACCTACAAACATCGAAGGTCGGCTGGTTTGCTCTGGTGGGCTCCACACTTCACGCCTACCTGGAGGACAACAAGGGGGAGGAGATCCACCTCCGCAAACTGAACGAACTCTGTAAGCAGATACACAAACTGTATGTCTAACTGTACTTGTAACCGTGATCTGTACACACACAGGAACACGGTGCTCAGAGGAGCGATTGACCGTCATTTGGATGAAAACCAACATATCAGAGCATGAAATATGGACGTTTCAGGGACAAACATACTGTGAAAGTTACTTGGTTTAAAAGTATTGCTGTATGATGGAATTATTATGTATTGTTTTTTGTTTTTTTTACAGCAATTCAACAAGACAATGAGGTGCTGGTTCTGGTGGAGAGAGGCAGGTGAGGAGATATATAGTATATATTTATATAGTACCCATTAAAGTCATTGGTATCTGTTTTAAAATTTCATTTTTGGTCTTTTCTAAATCCCAACCCATTTCATTTTTACCCTTTTCTCCACTTTGTTTCCTCTCCATTTATACAGAACTCTGTACATAGAGGGAGAGAGGAAGTTGGATTTTTCCGGCTGGTGTGCTGCCATCCAGGCGGCAGCAGGGAGTGGAGGAGACACACTGAGCCAGCAGCAGCTGACGGAGACAGACATACCTGTCATAGTACACAGCTGCATCGGCTACATCACGCAGTGCGGTGAGAGACTCCAGACTTGGATAAGGAATCCAATGCATTTACTTCACACTAAGGAGCACACACACATGGCTGCATTTTCATCACATTGGGTCTACAGGAGTTTATATACCAATAAGGCAACCTGCTTTTAAGTTTTAGCCTTTTATATATTACCGATTATATCACCGATGTTTGGCCAAATTAAGTTTAGTTTTGAGGTGAAGTAACCTGTTTTTAATTTATAGAAATGTATTTTTTAAATTTATATAAGTCCACTTTGAATGTCTTTTCTTTCTAAGTTGAAATATGAAAGTTGAATGAACAAGTTTTTTTTAATCCCCCCGCATGTATCTTCTGAGAGGCACAGCATAGACATGGCCTGGGTCTGTAACATCCTCCTGCGTATGCTTGTTCCTTTCCCTTCCCCAGGGTTGACCTCTGAGGGGATATATCGTAAGAGCGGCGTGAACTCCCGCGTGGCACAGCTGCTGGAGAGGTTTCGTTGTGACGCTCGCAGTGTCCGCCTGAGAGAAGGAGAGCACCAGGTGGACGACGTCTCCAACGCGCTCAAGCGCTTCTTCAGGGAGTTGGGGGAGGGACTGTTCACATCAAAGGATGCAAGCTGCTGGCTCAGTGCTGCTGGTAAGATTCCCAAGACTGCTTTTGTGCCCCGAAGTTGCGTCACGCTGGGATTTTTTTACATTAGATTTGAAGATAAATTGAGACTTCTGCTGCCACTCCAATAAAAGAGAGGGCAATAGAATGGGAAATATCCCACAGACCGTTTATGGATTTTTTTTTTGGTCTCAAACAGGTAACATTATATCTGTGTAGCAAGAGATGTCTTAAAAAACGCGGTAAATTTCACTTCCAGAGCATTTGGAGGTTTTACTATTTACAGTAAAACCACTCACAGCTTCCTGACACCTTCTGATTTCATACAGAACTCCGTACAAACCGCTGAACTTGTTTGAATGTTAGTTCACAAATATAGTTTCAGATCACTACTATGCCTCAGAGCGCTACAGTAACTTTTATTCCTCTTTTGTTGCATTTGTCTGATAATGTCATCTCATCTATCCCTCTTTCTCTTGTTCTTTTACACTTTCATTCTGTGCCTTTCTACACTTCTTGACACGTCTCTTCCTGCAGCTATTCAGGATGAAAGCAAGAAAATCTCCCAGTACCAGCAGCTGTTGAACAGACTGCCTTGTGTTAACAAGGCTACACTACAAGCCCTCATCAACCACCTCTATTGGTGAGAACCGCTCACATATCAATTCCCTTTTACCTCTGTGCATGTGTTGGTGCATATATACCCATGTGTATTTTCCCTGCATGTTTTTTAGCGTGCAGCGTTTTTCCGAGCTGAACCAGATGAACGTCCATAATCTGGCCATCGTTTTCGGTCCCACATTGTTCCAGTGCGACGGGAAGGACTTCACTGCTGGCTGCGCCATAGAGGACCTTGTACAGCACTACACATTCATCTTTGAGGTCAGACTCACTGCTTACTGTTAGATGGAGGGATCTAAGAAGAATAAAACAAATGCGTTCTCTATGCTGAGTCATTGATCATTATCAGTCATTTATTTATCAGAAAATGGCACAGCTGGCTAGCTTGAAAAGTTTGAGATTTCAAAGAGCATGTTGTTGCAAGATTAAGCTCCAAAAAAAGCAGAAAACCTTCAAGAACAGATTCTAGTCCCTCCCATTTTATTATTTTCACTTTATCATTTAATTACTTTTTTTGTTACGAGTGTGTTCTTACAACACTTTATTTATTTCAATTTGATAGAGAAGTCACGGATTAAACTAGAAGAGAGTCAGGGAGATGTGGGGGGATACATAATGATGGGAATGCCTCTTTAGTTTAGAATTAAAACCCTGCCTCTCTTGCCAAAATGAGCTTCTTTCAAAAGGCAACCCCACATCTCCAGAAAGCGTAGAATGAGTAAACAAAGAGGGTTGAATCGCTGGTGGTGATTTCCGCCAGGGATCTAAAGATTAGCATGACGCTGTAATTAAAGTTGGGTTTTTTCCAGTTAATTGTTGATTGGCGTTCATACTTCTTCGCAGGTGGATGAACAACAGCTAAAGAAGCAGCTGGACGAGATCACGGCTATCATCGAAATGCGAGAGAAACTCAATACAAAGTTTCCTGTGAGTCTCTGGTGCCGCTTGTACACAAGCACCTGTTTGCTGAGTTGTTTTTTATCCTAAGGCCTTTCTTCTTTTTGTCTGACATTTTAGAGTACTGAACCTGGAGGGCACTTCATCTGTACAGTGTACTTGGAGGAAAAGAAGGACACAGCAGAGCAACATGTCAAGGTGACCTTAACTTTAGCAAATTACACATTTGGCCTCAACCCGACTACATTTCCTCCCATGATTGTTGGTATCCACGATTTGTTCTTATTTTTTAGTGCCTTTTCTCTTGCTCTTCTTTGAGGTAAGAGAACATTTTACAAATGGTCGGGAGCACTCTTTCTGTACCAGTACAACAAAAAACACCATTGTGTTTTCCCAGTCAATATAGAGACTAAATAAATGCTTTTGGTCCATTGTTGAGCAGTTCTGAATGGCTTCCCTTCTGTTTTCAAGTTTATGTTACAGTCCCTCAATTTCACTGTGTCAACTGGTGAAGTTCTTACAGCCTTTTTCTGGTGGTATTTGCACACAGCATGCGTATTGCTAATAATAAACAACCACGCGCCTCCAATTTATGATGAATTGGTACATCGGTACACAGCCACGATAACCCTCTTTGCTCTGAGTCAGACAGTAGCGTAACTGCGTTTCCTTCCCCCTCAGATCCCTGGTTCTATGACCGCAGCGGAGCTGGCCTGTGAGGTTCTGGACCGGCGTAAAATTCGCGTTAAAGACAAAGACTACTGGAACTGCTGGGAGGTCAGCGACAAGGAGGAAATGGGTGAGGAGGATTGGAGGACCGAGGGAGATGGCTCACGTACTGATGTGGTTTGGGAATTAACATGTAAAAATATCCTGAAAAAAAGCCAGCAGCAAACCAAAACTGAGGTCGTCGTCCACTCAACATGCAGCACAGGGCACAAAGATCATTCCCAACCATGTGGCTGTGTGCCGTGGGTCCTTGTGACCCTGGTACGTAGATCATACATCTCGCTTCCCACTTAGAAGCCTTTAGGTGGCTTATTTAATGCCAGTAACTAGCAATGGATTTGGCAGATTTCCCATCACAGGCCAGTTAACTAATCTGCTAATTACAGGAGGAGAAGGAAGAATGAAATGAAAAAACGGCTGTTAGGAAGTGTATATGTGACGAGCTGGAGGGAATTCTTTCTGCCACTTGCTCGATACGGACGTCACGTTTCTATTACAATAACATAAGCTATTTGTAAAGATTGGTATGACGGCGTGCGTCAAAGCACAGACAAGCGACCACGCTGTATTCCAAATCTGCTTTCTATTGTTCGCTGAAATAGAAACCGCCAAAAATTCAGCCACTGGAATCCACGGCTCAAGAGGCGTTCGTCTTTGAATGATCACGGGGGGAAATTATTTGAGGATCCCGGCGACTCTTTAAACTGACCCTGCACTGTGTGTCGCTCTGCCTCCCCCAGAACGCCCACTGCACTATCAGGAGCGAGTCTTACCCATCCTCCACTCCTTTGGCACGGACTCCCACCTGCTCATCAAGAAGCACCTGGCTATGGAGGCCATGATGGTGTACCTGGGTAAACAGACAAACCAACAGCCTCTCCGACCCGCCGCGTTGTTGGTCATCCGCGTCACCTTCTTCTTAATAATCTGCCCTGCAGGCAGTAAAGTGGACCCATCCAAGCACGGGATGATGAAATTCAGAGAGGAGCGAAGCATCTTGGGACTGGGAAATTTCCACGACCGATATTTCATCCTCAATTCCAACTCACTAAGAATGTACAAGGAAGTCAGAGTAAGATTGACGGATCTCCTCTGCGGAAGAAATAAAATCTAATTTTCTTGTCCCATTACCCTTCAGTATTTCTTTGTCTCCCTCAGAGTAACCGTGCAGAACGTGACTGGCAAGTGAAAAACCTAAAGGTCTACATGGGTATCAAAAAGAAAGTCCGTCCTCCTACGTGGTGAGTACGCGCACTGCAGCTCTGGTGCTGATTTCCATCCTGCTTGCGGTCTTTTTCCCCGGAGAGTATTAAGTATGCTCAGCTTAATATTACCAATACACAGCCCTTGCTGGAAGGTATAAGCCTGATTCATTGATTCATTCACACCATTGCCGTAGCATACGGGAGTACAAACACTTTGTTCACTTTGAAATGTCTTTTTCTTTATCAGCACTATATGTGGTGGTGAAATAAAAAAATATGTTTTTGTTGTGTATCAATCTCCACCCTTTATAAAACCACTGGGGATGAAGACAACCTAGATACATTATTTGTTTACACTCAATCAGGCATCTGTTGAATAATGCAAATAATGAAGTATAAAAATAAAGTATGAAATAGCGCATGGCGACACAATGACCACTGGGGGGAGACTGAGCCCAAGAATCATAACACTGCTGTTCAACTAAGTTCATCTTTCTGCTTCTGCTTTCTGTTTCCAGTTGGGGACTGACTGTCGTGTATGAGTCTAGGAAACAAGATAAGCAAGAGAGACAGCAGTGGTGCGTAGGTGTCCCGTATGCACTACATTTTGACCTTTTTATATACAACACACAGCGGTTTGACGACGGATGGATGGATGGACACAGCTGTCATAGTACTCGTAGCTCAGGCCAGTCCGGCTCACTTTGTCCCTTTTTTAAAGCACACATGTGGTTTTTTTCCAAGCTTTTTACTCTCATTCATCAATTTTACATCTTAGTGTCACTCGCTTTGGCTTGAACTGAAGATGATGGCTTTTTCATAAGTCTTTTAAACGTCTTTCCTACCGTGCTACTAAAAGCGGTCGTACTACAATTACGTTTTTGATGTATGCATGCACACATAGCCGTGTTAGAGAAAGCAGGCGTGTGGGCTGCGGCCAGAGGTAAAGGGTCATGTCCCTGCGTGAGGGTTTGGGGGAGGAGGCGCGTGAAAGGTCGGTTCCACCCAGGGGGGGAAACACGCCTGTACACCTGTAACCATGCATTTATTCTACTCCGCTCGCGTATAATGTGCATCCCTTCGTAGGTTACGCTCTGTCGGCATGTTGCTCACAGCAAAGAGGGCACACCGGAGGGGGATGTGGATGGAAGTTAAATAGTGTGTGAATGAAAAGTGAGGAGAAGCCTGGTTTGAGATAAGGATGAAATTAAAATGATGGGGAAATGAATGGATGAGAAGACGCCCCTGTGGCTCTCTCTCCCAAACTTACTCGCCCACCGACACTTTTAATCCGCATAGTTTTATCTTGTTAACGCTTCCATCCCATCAAAACGGACTAGCACCTGTTAGCATTATCGCCACCTCCTTCCAATCACTGCACTTAAGCTACTTAAAGTATCTGAATGTTATGGAAATTTCATTCTGAGCCTTTTTATGAAAACCGGCGATGATAATGAGCAGCATTTGTTCCAGCTGCTAATGTGTGTGTGCTACACACACTATACCGTATCTTATTAAGTTCTCAAGTCTGTTGGTGTTTTGTTGTGTCTCAATGGAGGGCACTTGAATAATTGTTGTAGTCTAAATCTGCTCATAACAATAACCATTGTATAAATAAGATGATTTATTCAGCACCACGGCATCGCTGATGACTCGCAGCGGCATAAGTTACGCAGCCACTCATACGCAGACATTACCGAGACGAACACACTTTTCACTGACACACACACACCGAACGCTGAGGGTTCTAATCAAAGTGTTTTTTCTTCGCTGGGAGTTTAAATTAGGATTCACACTCTGTGTTTACACTCGTGGCGCTATATCAGAGGATATGTCAAATTGTGTTTGTAGTAATAATAATTTGTCTGGTTCTCTCTCCAAATGTCCCTCTCTGACTTATTCTCTCCTCAGACCAGAAACACTTCCACTCAGTATTCACACACACACACACACACACACACACACACACACACACACACACACACACACACCACCTCCCTTACTTACCACTTTAACACTCTATTTATTTGCAGGTATCTCTGCTGTGACTCCCTGTCAGACATGAGGGAGTGGTATGCCACTTTTCTAAGTATCCAGGTGCGAGCTCAAACACAAACACACACACACACACACACACACACACACACACTATTTCTACTGGCTTTTATACACCTAATTTTTGGATGTTGTTGGTATAATATTTGCAATAAATCTAGATTCTTGAATTTTCGTAAGCAGCCAGTGATCCTCAGCATTAGCGATCTCACTGTCGGTGTTTACTTCAACAGGACTGTTTAAGTTTCACATGCATATCGCCTTTAACCTGTTGTATTGTAGTAATTAAAAATCTCTCCCCTCGTCCTCCCTCCCTGTGTTTTCGCGCCCTCTCCTCGGTCAAGTACGACGGCGACGTGTGGCCTCAGGACGGACTCCAGCAGACACGCGCTAGCCGCGCGCTGCCGGAAACGCGCCACGGTAATGTGTCACTGATACCGCTGCGCGGCAGCGAGAATGAGATGCGGAACAGCGTTGCAGCTTTCAGCCAAGACGCGCTTGCTGTGAGTGAACCGACCAATCACCGGGGACTAATCTCAGTCGGACCAGGAAGCTCAATGCAAAGCTACTGGCTCATCAGAGACACTAATGCTGAACAGGTGCTTCGGACCCTCGACCCTGATCCTCACCGGACAGGTGAACAAATCTGTAATGGCCAAGAAATAGTTGTACAATGAGTGACGTCCATTTGGAAGAAAAACTATCCTCAGAATTGTACTTTGCACATTTGGTTGTGCTTCAATATTTGTCGACTCTTCTTGTTAATCACTTCCGTCATAAGTAAGACAGGAGTTGGGGGTCACATCTGTGCAGAATCAGTGATCTCTGTACCATGATTCATCTTTGATTTAATCGTTATGACAGGATCTGGGTTCTTAAACTGGCTGTTTTTACATAAAAATAGACCAAAGTGCGCTTCCTTAAAGTGTTTTCATTAGCCTGGATTCCAAGACTGGAGAATAAATTACAGGTTTTGTCTGCATCTAAATATGTTTAAGAATCCAGATGAGGGGAGGAGGAGTAGACACCAGCATCTTCCTATTGTAGGTTGGAATTGAGAACCAAACAAAACAGGAATTACAGCGATGGTAAATCTGGTGAGGCTCTGCTGGAGCTTCGCAAACCCCAGAAACTCCGAATAAAACATTTAAAGGGAACTCATGCCTGCAGGCAACATATGGCCTCTCGCCAACTCGATGTTTCACAGCTCTGCTTCTGGCACATCAGCTCCGAGTTGTACACCTGGCCAGAGTTTGACAAACGCCATCGCTGTAGCTTTGTCGGACTACATACACACTGACATTAATCCAGACAACATCAATATCCGCCTCACCATCTGTGTGCTTATTTTTCTAGAAAAACTGAGCGCAGCCATCCAAAGTAATTCACTCTGCTCTCAGTCCTGCTGGCATGGGACCCAATGTCCACAATACGAGGATGAAGTTGTCTCCTTCTTGTGTTTCCGTGGCCGTCACATGCCTCTCATTAGTTTGCTGCAGACTGCAGCAGCAGCAGCACATAAGAATTCAACACAGTCTGCTGTTGCTTCCGTCGGCGAAAAAGCAATTCCAGGGTGGTTTTTGCCTCCCAGATATTTTTCTATTGATCCTTGTCTTCTAGTGCATGTAAAAAAAACAATGTTCAGAGCTTGAGAGGCGGTGTGATCGCTTTGGTGATGGGGCAGCAGTAGCAGCGTGATTTATGCAAGATATTTGTGTGCGTGTTGGTGGAGGAGAGATTTATCTACGTACGTACGTACGTGTGTGTGTGTGTGTCTGGGGGGGCAGTTGTGTTTTATGACTCCCGAGGTGGATCTGATGGTGTTTGTTGTGCCTATTTTGAATCCTTATCACCCGTTCACCACAGCGCTCTCTGCCCTGATCAGCACGTCTTTTCTCTCTTAGACATTCCATCCACACCTGCTTGCCTCTTAAGCTCTTTGCCTCCAGTCTTCAGTCTATCACTCTGTCTATTTCTACGCCTCTCGGTTTCTCCATCTGTCCATCTCCCTCCCTGTCATGACCTCTGTGCTGTCTGTCTTTCAGTTCTTAAGAGATGTTCGATAATGACCCCTGCAGGAACGGTAAGATCATTTACTTTGACACCATGCACCACTTTCAAAGCAAAGGAATTTGGATTCACATGTCATGATGAACGTTGGCTAGTGACGCAGTTAGTGAATGAAATAAATGATTGAAAAGCCGCCATAGCTAATCAGTAACATCTCTGTGAGTAGTGAATAGTGCTAAAACAATTCATTTGATCTAATATGTATTTTTAATAGAAAAAACTATTTGAAAACTTTCTATTCTTCGAAGGGGGTGCAGTCAGCGCCAGGTGATCTCTGAACATTCCAGCGACGTCATCGTTCTTTTCGCGATCATAAGGACTAGAATGATGGACACTACTGTATGTGGATTATTGCCTCCGACTGCAATCCGCCCCCTTTTGAATATGAACTTGACTAAAACACGGACAAACCGGATGGTATGAAAATGTAAGCCTCCACGCGCCTCCCTGCACAAATCCTCTCTCCTTGACTCGCTGTGCAGAGGAAGCAGCCGGGCGCCGTTTGCAGGACCATGATGGATGCGCGGCGAGTTTTCACCCCATGCACAACTATTTCCAATGATCGGTGGCACGTGACGCAAACCACGCATTGCATTATGGCACAGAAGCCCAAAAGACGCTTAGAGAAGCCTTCAATACTTCAGAAAAGTACTAAGTCAAGTTATTCTAAGCACTAGCATTGAATGCTTAAATCCTTTTTGTTTTATATAGAAGAATACAGTTTATTCTATTATGAATGTATTATGAAATTCCAGCTTTTATTGCTCAAAGAATCGTCAGGATCTTCCTGCAGTTCAAAATGGAATAATTGCCATTGTAAGCACGGCTGATGTCACAGAAGCTCGTGACCCGATTCTGTCCCGGGTTTGTTCCACGGGGACCTGAGACGAGGATGGAGAGGTAAAGCTGAGAAAGGACACGTGATGGATCTGTTGCTTCGATTTTCCTGTACTGTGCAAAAAACCTTGGTCAGGGTTGCATACTTGCATACTCTGTGCATACATAATATGTGCAGGCGTGCTTTTAAATGTGCAAGCTTTATCTTGCATTACATTGTTGCTTTTGGGAAATATTGGAATGAGAGGTTTATGCTAATTTCCCCCTTTTTTATTTTTAATGAAAGAAGAAAGGACCATTTGAGAGCAAAAGGACCGTAGCCTGTTACATGATAAATCAAAAGCAACTTTTATTTTTCCATTGTACCACATTCTGAATCAAGCATCTTAAGTAGGTCACATTTCAAACCCCTTGTACCAGGCGACTTCCCCGAGCCGACCTCGAGCTGGCCGCGGCGCCGCTTCCCACAGCGCCGTCCTCTAAACATGTGATGACAGACAAACAGTGAATCCACACATACACAGGCAGCCTTGTCACTAACCGGCAGTATTTATGAAATTTTAGATTACATGAAATGCCTTTTTATGTTTTGTTGTGCACAATCTTTGTGACTGTATGTTTGTTACAGTTTGATCGTTAAAACGGAGCGCTGAAGTTTAAGTGCAAACCCTGGAAGCAAAAGAAACAAATTAAAGTGTCTTATCATTCTTCTACTTGGTGACACACTTTGTCCAAACGAGAGCCATGAAACAACTTGTTTATCTGTGTCACCATCCAGGCTTAAACTCTCCATCTTCCCCTCCTGCAAAGTCACGTTTGTGCCACCGGTTTTCTTCCGCGTTGTACAGATTTCTTATAGTACGGACATCCGCAGGGGAGAAGACGGCTCTGCACCTGGATGGTCCGAACATTAACTGCAAATATGAATCATAAAATAATTATTTTTTATCCGTATTCAGTTCAAACGGTCCATTTGAATTTGAGGATCAATTTGGTTTCAGCAGGGTTTCAGCAGGTGTTGAAGTGATATGTTTCCACACATGTAAACTAAATGTAAGTAGTTATTTAATTCTCACACAGACACTCTAACTGTACTTGTTGTTTCGGTCTCTTTATACCTTCTGGCAGACATTGAGAAGTTTTCGCCCTTTTTACACTCCTTTCCATTTTTTCATATAGTTTTTACCCTTCTAATAAAACAATTTCTGACTTATTTGACTTCTAAAAGCACTTATTTTGTGTTTTTAGTTTTTCATTTATATTGGAAACAGCGCAGAGATGTTTTCACATTGATAACTGCACAAACATCTGTGACTATTGTAGAGAAGTCAATGGGATGATGGAGACATTTTAGAAGTCTTTCCCTTTGCCTCTTTCTGATCCTCTTTTCAATAAAGCCATTCGTAGTCTGAATAGGCATAAAATTACTTGGTCACAAAGTAAATTTTTCTCTTGCAAAAGGTCGATGTCCTGCAGCTCTGCTTCGCCCTCGTGGTAATCTACTTGTTTTTCTTCAGCGCTTTTATGAAAATATTGCACAAACACGCACAGTCCAGCTCCAGTCGACCCCGCAGGCCGACTGAAAACAAACTGAGCAACAAACACATGACATCACATTTACATAGATTTGCCCACAAAAATATATGGAGGCCTGAAGGACTCGCGGCACGTCATGCTACATCCTTAAAATGGAAGCCTGTAGATGTGCTTCGAGGAAATATGTCAGGAGAGTGTGTGTGTGGGGTGCAGCGATCAAAGTGAGAGCCCTGAGGAGGTCTCCCGTGTGTGTGTGTGTGTGTGTGTGTGTGTGTGTGTGTGTGTGTGTGTGTGTGTGTGTGTGTGTGTGTGTGTGTGTGAGAGAGTGTGAGTGAGTCACGGTGGTCCACCAGCTCCGTTCATTCTTCTAAGCAGAGCTGACACATCAGGGTCACTCTGTACCTCAAGACACACACCGTAGAGCCCCGAGAGGGAATCGCACACGAGACCGTTCTCACACACGCACACATTGAATGGCCTTTACCACATAGGTCATAACAGCAGCTGCATAAAGCAGAGGGATAAAGACAGATGAGTCCAATTCAGAGAAAGGCCATGAATGGACCACGGAGATAATGTTCAAACTGAGGAGATGAGCCTCAGGGGGGCCGACCCGCACGGTGCACCTGGCCACCTGCCGGCTCCCAAAAATAAAGCGTACCTTTCCGTTGTGTGCCGCAAAGCCTGAGACGGCCAAACAACGGGAGGGACAATGGCAGGTCCCCGGAGTGTGGACGTCCACCTGTGTGAGCCAGCTCCCCCCTCGTCCCCACACGGTGGAAGAGCGCGAGTGAGTGACACTTCGTTTAGCCTCCACTGCATCGGCAGACGGGGAGGCCTCCTCCAGGTCAAGTTCAGGCTGAATTGGTTCAACAGTGAAAAGCATGTGTGGGTCTGATGACTGTCTTCTCACAGATTCCTCAACCACGTCCTCAGAATATAAACCAACCAACTAAGGCGGCAGGACAACAAACACTGAACACTTTTTGTTGCATTTTGAAGCGGTAAATGAGCTTGCGGTGTGAGTATGGAGTTAGATTTTAGTTTTCTTTGTGTCATTTTGGGAGGTTTGACTGCTTACAGGTAAATTGCCTCTATTACGTTTCCCCCTTTCCTTCCCCCGTTACACAGCTTTGCAAGAAGCAGGGAGAATCTGTTCTGTTGATAATAATCTGTAATTTATGTCACATTAGCATTTATATTCATTCTCAATTGCTCATTCAAACTGTGTAATTATTATGTTAATGTTAAAGTCCCGTTTTCTTCTCTACCATCCAGTGGTCTTTAAAAGAGTCATGCTATGATAAATTCCTTTTTTTAGCGTTTGTGCACGTGCATTTGGGTATCTGCTGTGCCGACAACCCAAACGCTGTGCTGCTAAAACAGAAAACATGATTTTACAAATCATTCACATTTATGTCACACCCAGTCTCATAAAAACACACTCACACCCAGCGCACCCATTCACACTCTGGGTATCTCCAATCAAGGCTTGAAATGTACCTTTGCAAACATGTTTCACTATGTTTTCCTAGAAAAGCCATTACAGCAGACAGAAACAGGCGCTAAACTAAAGCTCTTTGACTGAGTGAATACAGATTCATTCAGACAGACCGTAAAAGAAATGTGTTTTCATGTAGACATCATCTAGTAAGCAACCAAAATACAAGTGGGCCTCATATGGCCCGTTCTAAAAGCAAACAAAACTCAACACAAAGCAGTGTGGTAACAAAGCGTAACGATCACGCACCGTGTGTACCAAGTCGTACCTTGTGTCTTTCACTGCTTCTGCTAAATCCACCAGCGGTGTTTAGCCGCATGAGGCATCAGTCCAGTTGGGGATCATTGCTTTGACTCCTGAGTTTTCTTTCACACTGCCAGAACCTGCTGCCATCTTTCTAATTCCACCACTGGTGAGCCTTGGACTGTTCTGCAGGTTGCAATCGACTGGACACCTTTGTTCGGGTCGTATTAATTCAGTTTATATTCAACCCTTTCCAGCTTTAGAAATCCTCTGCTGTGTTGTCAAGGAAACCAGTCGATCGAGCATCAAAGGTGTTGATCTCGGCAGCATTTTTTCATTATACCGTAAAAGGCCCAACTGTCAGAGGCCATGCTGTGTTTTACTTAATGTTTTACTTCAGATCAGTAGTGTCAAACTGCATCAGGAGCTTCACACATTTCCAAAGTAGCACGTGCCTCTTCGTAGTCTCTGGTACATCAGGGCAGGAGATCTGCATCACACGTTGGGTGAAGCAGCACACAGCCTTCTGTCTTTGTCATGCACCGGATCCTCATCAGAAGATGACGCGTGTTCTCAGAACGCGGCAAGATGCATTAAGTTAATGTGTTTGCGTTGGTGGGTCCTCACTGTTGTGCACAACATCTCTCACACGTTTTCTTAACTGTGGCCATTTGCCTATAAACGAAGCCGAGGTGAATTCCATCCTCCCCTGAAGGGCCTTTGAGATTTAAAAACAAATGTCTGGAGCCACTTTAAAGTCCCCATCACGAGAATGCCTTAATAAGATAGAGGAGAGGTGGCAGCAGCTTGAGAGACGAGAGGGAAGGGAGTTCAACCCAAGAGACTCACTTGGCAGTGAGCAAAATACTGACGCAGAAATCAGCTAAATGATGTTTACATAAGACTTAATTAATGTAGGCGGCAGAGAATCACACAAACATCCTTCAAGTTAGCACCCATGTGCAATTATTAATGTGAATGTTTACCAATAAAAAGTACATGTAGGCCTACATGTATTTAGACGCCAATCTTATGCAAAAATGGCCGTCACAGACCATCACCACCCTTACACTCTGCAGCACTTACGGTCCGTTCCTATTTGCTCCTAATAGCTGCAGGAACACTGGAAACACTGTTGCTCGAAACGTCAAACACAAAAATGGCAGCAATGTTGCAGAAATATGCGAAAATAGAGGCTTCAACAGCTAACCTGTTGTGTCTGCGCACGCCTTAGAGGATTTCCTCAACACCTCACTCCATGGGCGCTACGATTCCATCACAGCGGGAGCGTTTTTGTTCTCGGCAGAGAGAAGCAGACGGAGAAAACATGCAACACAATGTTCCTGTATGGAATCCAACATGACCTTGATTCTGCGCTCGGAGGAGTAGAAGACATTTGAACACAAGCGACGCGATCGTAAAGCTCCGCAGGAGCAATAAATGGTCCGTGAAGTAATTTACTTTGTCAAAAACAGTTTGCAATGTGAATGCGCATTTTCAGGTTTATGAGCAGCAACATTTACGCCCTGGACGCAGTAAACACGCCCGACCTCGCATGCTCTCTGACCTTCAAGATAAAATCTGGAGCACGTGCAGCTTCTCTGAGGTCAACAAAATCTTAAATGAACATGACAAAAGCACACAGCTAAAAGGCCTGCAGGGACAAATATTGTGTAGCTGTTTTGTTTCCTCGTCCTGACACCAAAATGATGCTCTTCTTATCCGGCTCTATACCCGCGGTTGTTTGTACGTGGCTCCTAGGTGTGTGTGTGCGTGACGGAGTGTCTGAGTGTGAGTCTGAGTGTTTGTGTGTGTGAGCTCCTCGTTATTCCTGTAGCTCCTCCTGCAGGCTGTAAGTAAAAAGTGGAGTTGCAGTGAACTCTTGGATCCTTAGTGGGTTCAATGGTTGTGGTGCCATGCGTAGGATCTATTAGCTGAACCTGAGTCATCTTCAGCTGACTAGAAAACAAACTCTCTCTCTGTCTTACACACACACACACACAAACACACAAACACAGTTTCCACTTTCCTTTACTCACAAACGGACTTTGAGACACACGCACACACTCCCCGATTACCGCCTTGCAGCCGCTCCCCTCAAGTTTATCACCAATTACTGTTACTCGAAGGGAAAAGGAAAGTGAAAAGGCCGCGCTCTTCGTCCCCATGGCAACAGCTCTCCCCTTCTTCATTTCCGCGCAGTCAATCAGACTTGGTCTCTCTCGTGGTCCGGCTCCAGTCGGGCTAAAGAGCAGAGGTGCAGGGACCAAATATTAAAGCTACCTCGCAGGCTCGGTGCGAGGGACATTTTTCTTTTGCCTTCTTTCTGCTTTTACCAACTGACAAAACCAAACCGTTTCACTGACGAAATGTAATGATACATTAATGTTAAGCATTAGTTTGCTTATCCTGACCACGTACTCATCTTTTGACTGTTGCATCTCGCAATGATAAGCATTTAAAGGAATGGACTGATATCTGGAAACTTTAATTTACTTTGCAGCTGAGTCTACAGAATCTACAGTCCAGTTCAGTCCATCGGACGTTGGCTCAAATGATAATTGGCTGTTTTACAAGGAGTTGTGTCCAAGATTATTTTCGTCCATTGTTGGTAGTTTTAAACTTTGGGCTGAATCTGGCAACATTTTTCACTCTGTTTCCAATCTTTCGTGCTAAGCTAAGGTCACCGACTGCAGCATCCAATGTTCTCACCCGACTATCTGCAAGAAAAAAAACACCTGTAAATCCCCAAATCTCAAGCTATTTCTGTAGGCTTAACATTGTGTTTTACTCAATCACGATCAAATCAATCACGGTGTAAATACGAATTGTGTTAGTCATCCTTTCTGTCTGTTCAGATCTCCATCGTTGTTCTTGCTCCCCCGACGTCCTTCTTTCACTTTATCTTCCTGTTGCTCAACAGCAGCAGACACAAATAAATTGGAGAACATTTTGTGTCTGACACCCATCTTATCTAACAGATACAATCACCATGCAGGTACGAGGAGGAGGAGGAGGTGGGAAATAAGGGGAATTGAAGGGAGGAAGGGAAGAAATGACAGAAAGGTGAAAGGAAGAGAGAGTATGGCGAGCTGTAGAGGTATAAAAGGGATAAGAGACGGCACAGAGCGGAGAGGAAGAAGGTGAGGAGCGGTTCAAAAAAGAGGAAATGTGAGGAAGAAGCAGTGATGACCTCTGTCTTTTACTCCTGATGTGTCGTTTGTCATGACTTCCAGATACCTGGAGGTATGGGGATCCCTATCTTTACAGCCCTGTGCGATACAACACCCCGACCGCTAACACATCCATCACCCACATCTTAATAATCATTAGTGCCCACCTCGATCTATAGTTCATTTCATTTCAATTTGTCCTGTGATTTAATTTATTGCGCTGTGTCTCTATTGTTGTGCATTAAGAGCTGGAATCACTGTGAGACATAACGACGATGCTGAGGCAAAAAGCTGCTGCAAAATAGCTTGTAAGGAGCAGGATGGGGATGGATAAAAACGTGAAAAATGAATTCAGAATTTCTCCTTTCAATAAACCACTTGGCAAAGACCGTTTCAGAAGATGCCAAACCGTGACAATCAGGAATCGGCTTGAGCTGAAATCGATGGTGGGGGCGACGGAGCAGAGAAAGAGGAAGGGAGTGGCGAGAAGGATGGAGGAAGGGAGGGCCTGGGAGACCAGTGCTAATAGTAGATTAGTCACTCTAAAGATGCTGTGGGCTCGTGCCACACTAGTTACTCACACACTGTGTGTGTGTGTGTGTGTGTGTGTGTGTGTGTGAACAGGATGTGCACACGCTGACAGACTAAGGAATTTGCCCCTTAATCACTGTATAGTTTAATTAAACCTGATTGACTTGATGAACGTGCACACACAGACACACACACACACACTCTGCAGAGCCGATGATGTCACTGCGTTGTGTCGTACAGGCAGATGTGGCAGTAGCGGCGTCATCGATACGCCAGCAGACACATTTCTCTTTTGACACTGTCGCATAAATGACTTTCTCTCTTTTAACATTGCAACAGCAAATGACTTTCTCAGACACTCATAAATAATCTGTGGAAATGTTTATGAAAGAATGCAGGAAATACGATTTCCGAATACTTGGAAATCACATATAATTCAATGCATCCTTATTTGGTTTTGGGGAGGGTTAGATTTGGTAACATCAATAGTGTCTCTGTGAAAAATATCTATAAAATGTTAAAAAACATTTTATTTAATCTTTTGAGGGGGTTCAAGGACTTATTTAGCTTAAGAAGTAGGAGAAATTACCCATAAAGAAACACTTAATCCTTCCATTGTCCAAAAATAGTCCCCAAAATTGGACATGCATGGATTTCACAGAGGCGCAATGTGAATGTAACATGTCAAAAACAGGTTTTATTTTGTTAAGAGCCTCATGCGGTCACATATTTTAGACAATTCACATTTGAAATTAAACATTTTGACCTTTGTGTCATGTGATGATGAATGACAATAGCAATAGCACTTTGCACAAGAAAGCGTCAGCTTTGCCTCGATGGTCGTCACAGATTGTGTTCAGTGTTGAACTGAGTACAACTAAATAAAGCATTCAAATATCCGTGCACATTAAAATGACTCACAGAGTGTGAGGAGCCTCTTTCATAAAACGCCTGCATGAAGTTACCACGACAGGTGCGATTGTGTTTGAGCCGCGTTGCCAAAAAACAAGACACAAATGTGAAGGCGATACTCGCACAAGACGAGCCTCCACGCACAATGTGTCTGCAGCAGAATCACGCCTCTGAGCACAAAGCCACACTGACTCCCGACGAGGGAGAAAATAGAGAGGCTGTGCAGATGATGTCGCCACAGGGCCTTCATAGAGTGTGTGTTTGTGCGTGTGTGTTCATGTGTGCATTCCTGGGTTCTGCTCTCTCTCTCTCTCTCTCTCTTTGCCTCAAGTTACGTAAGCTATTTGGAAAAAGGGCTAAACTGTGCACTGCTGAAAAAAGCATGTTGTGAAGCACCACACGGGGAAGAGCCACCCCGACTCATCGGCCTATTCCCATTACGATCCCCAAACTTTATTAGCGTGTGCGCTACTTTTGACGTAACATAATCCTCTTTTCCATCCTCATTTCTACAAATGGTCCATCCCCATCTCTCTCTCTCCTCCCACGTCACTGTTGGTTCCACTGTGCGCCGTCGTAATGCGGGTGTGCGTGCACATGCGTCACACTGGTTGACGCGTGAAGCAAAAGGCTTCCACTAAGCCGCAGAGACAGATCACTTTTTCTCCCATCAAATGCCTCCATCTGCTTGATACTGTGTCTCTGTTGCATGTTTACGCATGTCATGTTGCACCCAAGGGATCATTGCTACTTTTATTATTTGGTGCGGATGAACTATTGGGACTTAGAGAAGGCTAACATATTGAAGTTAAATATTGTAGTATTTATTAGTTAGGATTGCCATTGCCAATGGCTGCTTCTATTCAATTCAATTCATTTTATTTTGTATAGAACAAAATCGCAAATTACAAATTTGCCCCAGAGGGCTTTACAGTCTGTACACATACAACATCCTCTGTCCCGAAACCCACCATCGGCACAGGAAAAACTCCCCAAAAAATGAAAAAACCCTTCCAAGAGGGTAAAAAAAGGGAAGAAACCTTAGGGAGAAGGTCAGAGGAGGGATCCCATTCCCGGGATGAACGGACTACAATGGATGCGTACAGAATGAACAATGGATGCGCTATATATAAATAAATAACTAAAATCTCTTAGAGAAGTCAACTGTTTCCCAAACCTTTACGTGTTTTTTTTTTTTTTAATGCCTTGCTCCTTCACCACTCACTCAGGAAATGGAGTAATGGGGTTTGAAATATTGACTGAAAACAACTGGAAAACAATGATGGCTCTGAGGTGTTTGTTGTTGCAGAAAGAGCCAAAGCTCACGGAATGATTCATCAGGAAAAAGTCACAGTGACTGCTGAGATGCAGACGGCAGGTGAAAAAGATCTGAACTGCCTGTCGATGGGTGAGTTGGTTTGGGTTTTGGGCACATTAGAGCATATATGTAACATGTAACATGAGGACAGGGTTACAAGTAATTGACATGATTGACACGGCAACAACCGGTTGATTTAATAAGGGACTGAAGAGGTCAAGCTGAAAAAATAGAACCATTGCTTGTTTTTATGATTGTGTAAATCAAATTAATCGATAATCATGAATTTGGCTTCATGAGAATTGTGAGCAACAACAAAAACTGACTGAGTTTAGAGATTAGGCTGTAAAATAACCATTAATCCTTTTGTGGAGAAGAGGATAAATCCCAGATGCACATGCAGACAGCACGTTTATGTGTGTGTGTGTGTGTGTGTGTGTGTGTGTGTGTGTGTGTGTGTGTGCATTCACTCGTTCTGAAGTGTATTAATGGAAAGATAAGCACAACTGTCTCATTTGATTTCCTTTAATTTATGCTGCTAAGTCAGCCAGCAGCCATCTGGTGCCCCGTGACACACACACACACACACACACACACACACACACACACACACACACACACACACACACACACACTTTCACACACCAAACCAAACTCAGTGGGAATGACAATCCGAGGGCACGCAGTCACCGAGAGGATATCATGACAGGCCGAACCATAACTCCCAGCTGATGGAGCATTCAGACAGCTCATACTTTCACTTTCACGTACACACAAACACTCACTGCTGACGGAGTGATGAGAAAACCTGCTCACTCTTTTTTAGTGGGCCTGGAGAATAGAGCCATTTATCAAGTCCCGGTATTTTATTGTCTTTCAGGCATTTGTAAAACCATCGAAGGCTCTTGAATGCCTCTCGGGGGCTATAAGTCCACCAAACCTGCCCCGTCCATCGGCGGCGATGAGAGCGGCGTAATGAAATAAACTCAGACGCTGGCCTCTGGGTAAAACTCCGCCGGGTTCAAAAGATTTCTCTGATAATACGTTAAAGACCAGCACAACACGCGGTGCCATGACCAAAATGCTTTTCAAGCCGAGCAAAGAGACGGAGACGTAACACCCGTAGAGCTGTGAAAAGTGATGCAGGACCGTGTCATCGGCCGGCTCAGCAGATGACTAACCGAGGTCAGCTGGCTTTGTGCTGACGTAAAGCTCAAACACTGTGGGTTTTGTTGTGTACTGTTTGGCAAATATTTCACGGCGTGTCCTCAGAAAAGTTTCCATTTCAAACAGAGGCCTGTGTGACATTGCATCGTTTTACTGTGCCAGTGGTCTCCCTCTCCAACACACACCCGTCAGTCAGCGGTTTACATTTGAGCAACTGTATAATCCAGAGTGTCTAATGATCCTGACCAGGTAGGAGCTTCGGAGGGAAAGAATCGGTGACCTTCCTGTGTGTGACACTAATCTTCCCATCCGAGGGTATACTAAAAACACCGTGAACATAAATAGATGATTAGAAAAACATAGACGCAGAGTGCTGTTACGGTCTTTACGCGTTTGATTGAATTATTTCAATAATTCAAAAAACGTTTCAATGACTTTTTCTTAATGAAAGTCAATGACTTTTTGTTGGTGAGCTCGGGGTTAACAAAAATAATACAGAAATAACCCCAACAACAAAATGCAAATACACATCAGCACAGATGTATGAAAAACAAGATTAATAAAACATCAGCGTAAACATGTGAAAATACTGTTTACAACAGAGTAAAATAAAACACAAATGAGTAATGACTGGTGCATTAAGAAATCCATATTTAAGTTGAGTCTGTGTCCTGCTTTGAGATTCATTTGAGCAAAGTTTAGCTTAGCCCCTTAGACTTGATTTGCTATTCTGCTTATCCTTTCTGGTAAGTTATGCATCAAAAGTGAAATGATTAAAATATGCAAACAGAAAACAGAAAACAGAGGGTATAACGCTGCGCCAAAGCATCGCTTTCCCCCGTCTATTTCTTTCTGTGTCTGCTGACATAATGCAATTAACTCAATGTTCCCCAGTGTGGTTAGGAGGGTCGGAGTAATGTCTGCTCGTTGGAAGATGATTGGGAACAATGCAGGAACACCGTACGCATGTGCGCCTCATGCAACAAACATGTGCATACATTACGTGACGTGTACGTGCATTTCAAAATACAACCCATACAACATACATACAATCGTAAAAAAAAACATGATGCTTCACACTCTGTTCGTTGCGGAGGCTGATGAAATAAACGTTAACTGTAATGTAACGTAGAACCAGTTATGTAGAATTCGTCAATCTGGACAGTTTCACAAAGACACACTCAAGTGGACCAGCTGTGTGTTTAGCCTCAAGCTAACGGGCCTTGAACCGGTGTAAGTGTGGAGGATGAACACCCTGAGAAGCGTTTTAATTAGTTTTGGGAAAACTCAGCCTCTGGCTGAGAATAACACTGGGCTACAATTCTTTGAGATAAAACCGGGAAAAGATCAAGTGAAGATGGCAGCGGCCATAGGCTCTCCAGTTAATGCTGCGAGGCTTATGAGTGGTGGGAATAGAAGGTGAAATGAGGAAGAGGAGGGAAGGAAGTAAAGGAGGAAGGAGAGGGATTTTGGGCTACAGGAAGGGGGTGAAGCAATCACAGCAGGGAAGGAAGGAGGAATGAGGAGGCGGTGGGGGCACAGATATGGGAAGGAGCGGATTAAGATAAGGAGGGATGAATAGAAAAAGTGAAAAATGTCTGAAAAGCGTGTCTGCTCAACTGGAGCGGCCGTCTTTTGCTGGCAGTCGATTTTGTTTCCAGCAATTTGTAAAAGATAATTGTGGTGCTTGGACATTGCTTCATAAAACAACGTTGTTTGTTAGTGCGATTGTTTCATGCGCTCTAGTTGGCTGTTTCAATGGCTGCAGACTCCTCGACAGCTACAGATATTCAGCACGCTTGATATTTAAAAAGCGTCCGCGACACATCAGCAAACCAGTCTTTAATTATTTTTCACACATACATGGTGCTCGAGGGTTTAAAGAATCTCACGCTTCTTGTCGGCGAGTGGGAAAACAGAGCTAAAGTCTTATGTAATATGAACTTATTATTATTAAATTCATAAAAGAGCGATCAAACTGCTTGATAAAGCCATTACAGTCTAGAGCAGCGGTTCTCAACCTTTTTAGGCCAGGCACCCCCTTCTACATCCAGAATGGGTTCGTGCCCTCAAATCTCCTACAAAAAAATGAAACAGGAGTCCATTTATTGCTGCATTTAAATTGGACAAATGACAGAACAGTTTTTTACAATATTTAGACCAATGTTAAAATGCCCTGATTTACTATCAACCATACATAGTCACGGCTGATCATCTGTGGTAGCGAAATGTGAAGCACAGTAAACCACGTAACGAACAAATAGTGGCACATGCATTGTCTCAGAAACAGATACGAATAGAAAAGGGAGTCCATCTTAGGAGGGGTAGCGAGTAAGATGATGTATTAATATTCCTCCCTCTCTCTTTGTCCCTCTCCTCTCATCAGTCTCGTGACGGAGAGCTCCAGATGGGCACCTGACAGTTTCCCCGACTTCAAACAGTTCAGCATATTTGTATGAATGTTACTGAATGAACAAAGTTAGCTGTTAGCTGACGTTAGCTGCACAAACTAGGCTAACGTTAGCTAGTGTGTGGGAGAAAGAAAGGAGAAGCTTAGGTGCATTTATTTATTAAATTGTACTTTTTTAATTTGACATGTTAGTCTAACAAAGGGTATTTTTATAATTCATATCTCTTTTGTGCAAAAAATGTAAGAAAATAATATTTAATATGAATTATTACTCCATTAGACCACCGTTACATTTCTCCCCATGGAGGCCAGTGCGCGAGCATATGAATCTTTATATACATGACAGGTAAGGACAGAGATGCACAGGATCCATTTTACCAACAGATGTCCACACGCTTTAATTCTTCTCTTGTCCTTACAGCCCAACACTCACAAGCATATTGTCCCTCCATATGTCTGCTGCAGGCCATAATAGCTCACAGCCGCAAGACTAGTTCCGTGTATCACAGCTTGCTGGAAGATGCCATTATCACTGATATTATGGCTCAACGGAGAGTTGTTTACCAATCAGGCCACGGCCACAGAAAGTATCATAAATAATTGAGCTTCTGTTCAGTCGGCGCTTTCGAATTCGAGGAAGTATTAGCGATTGGTGGATCTGGTAGACCATAAATGTCAGTAAACACTCCAGGTAGAGGACAGAAGGTCTAATCAAGTTCTGATGTAATCAACTCAAGGAGCTGATACGGGAGCAACACTCTGGGGAACTCAATCGACTGAAGCGTGACGTGGTTTCTTTCTGCCGCACAGCTTCGTTAAGTCACAACAAGTGCTTGTTACCTTCACGGTCACTAAACTTCCATGTCGGCGTCAGGGGAGTGGTTTTGTCTCGATGTTCTCTCCTCTGATTCACAGGCCTTGATTACAGCACTCGGTGGGACACCGAGGGCCAACGCCGAGAGTGGCGGTGACACTTATCCCACGGAGCCGGAGACTGAATCACATCTCGCGCCGTGATTCTGGCTTTTTCATTGAAAGACCAAAACGTGATACATGTCACTTTTTGATTCAGGCCCGGAGGAATGCAATGTCTCCAACTGTAGTCTTATGTAACAAACAAATGTTTTTTTAATGAGTAAAAGCCGGTTTCGGGGTTTGAATTAATAGCTTGCTTCAAGTTTGTGTCACATGTCGTGAGCGTAGCTGTCGCTGTGTCTTATCTCATCTAAAGCAGCAGCTCCACTCTGTGTGTTTGAGTAGAGGCTGGAACAACAGGAACTTCAGCTCTCATAAAAATAAGCTTCACTGCACTTTATTGCAGAGCACTGGTCAAACACTGCTGTCACAGTGCAGCTGCTGCCTCTTACTGACTGTATGGACGGGGTGGGGGTTTCTCCGGGGGGGTTCACCTCAGTCTTTTGCCTTTTTTTCTGAGCTTATAGTGAAAATACAGCAGCTTTATTCACTGAAAGAATGTGTGATGAAATTATTTTAATGAATATGAATAAAATCATGAAAAGCCCCTTTGAACAAATGACAAATGAAATTGGTTCCAGCTAAGTGACTCAATGGATGGCAACGTTGGCCAAAAGATCTCAGCTATTGGATCGATTACCACAACATTTACCACAGGCATTGATAGTCCGTAGATGAATCCCTGTAACTGTGATAATCCAGCTGACCTTTCCTCAGTCGCCATCATCAGGTTAAATTACTTTACAGAATGACAAGTTCCCGCAAAACCAAAGCCGTTCCCATCAGCTGCGCATCGGGTTAAGTGCTGCCCGTTAGACTGTAACAGACTCAAACGGATGACGTCGACGTGACATCACTTGTCGATTTGAACTGAGCGCCGAATGAGAACAGTGAGAAAGTACTACCTTTAACGTTAGTGAAGTGAAAAGTGAAAAGACGTCAACAAACACCCAGACACCGTGGTGGCGACCCGACACTCCTCCTTTATGGTCTATTTGATTCTGACTGGACCATCATTTACTAAATGAACATCATGCTGTAGTGAAGAAGTCTTGAAATGAGCCGCAAATATTTACAACGTTTAATGACAGGTTGTCGCCTGGTGCTGACATGGAGCACTAATCAGCGAAAGTTAGTATGCTAACATGTTACACCAAGAAGAATGAATGTTAGCGTTTTCATTGAAAGCATGCAGCGATGCCTCACAGCTGCTAGAATGACTCCTACCATCGTTCATTCATAGAACCCAGAACAACCTAATGGAGAAAATGTCTGCGTCTGTTTTTAGTGTCCTTCGCATACATTTCTTTGAGCTGAGTCCGCCTGCGCGTCCTCTTCCTCTCCCAGCTCTCCTCTTTTTCTCTCACTGTCCCACCTTGTAAATTGGCAGCGTCCGCCTGTGAGGCGACCTAAGATGCTCAGCGCTTTTTTTGTCACATCGCATTGTCCCTCTGTATTTTCTGTATTAGGGTTACGTAAAAGGAGGTGTTGTATACCTCCGGCTGCTGATGAGATGAAGACAAAGTCATCTGTGGTCTTAAATTGCCTTCTTATTTGATATGCTGTTATTCTGACATAAAGTTTGAATGTGAAGATGAATCTACATCAACAACATCAGCGTGAGGAGCTGTGGGGATGGACAGAGATGCTGGGATAGATTTACATCAACAGATCTAATTTTTGGGTTCCCTCTGGTCTTTCTGTTTTAAAGCGAGATCGTCTGGCTTAAATCAGATTGTATCTGTTTAGACAGTCATTCTGAGCTCATCCGTTCTTTTCGTCACACACTTTATCAAATACAGGACCTGCAAGATAATCAAATGTGACCATGTAAGGTAACAAAAAAGTTGATGTATTCCCAGCCCAAATGCTGTAACAGTGTTTCGACCGAGCAGTTGGGACGTCTACAACGGGTCTCAAGATGATTAAAGGGATGCTAAATATACAGAAATAAAATAAATAAATAAAATATTCTTGACATTTAGAATGAGTAATGAGTGACTCATCAAAGTAATGAGTAAGCAAAGTCCATTGCCATCCCTGGTTATCTAGGTGCTGGTTTTACCCCTGAGCCCAGGAGACCTCTGAACTTTCTATCGGCATGTCAGGGATATTGTTGTGGTTCAGAGACCTGCTGCACTGAAAGCTGCTGTCGTAAATATGACTTTTACACCGCATGCGTGTTTCATTCATGATTAAGTGACAATGTTAACAATGTCGGCCTGTTTCAGGTTCTTGTGCAAATCGGGGCCCTAATACGTGCATATCTTACCAAAACACTCAATGGACACATTACAAATGTTAGTTGCACCGTAATGTTAGACTTTTAATTTGCAATCAAGACTCTTTCAAAATAGACCATTTTATAGTTTTCAATCCTGGCCCCTTGACTAGTGCAACAGTCTATGGAGCAGTACAGAAAACATGACCACAAAGTGACTAATTGTTGCCCCTCCACCAGAACACAGAGCACATTTAGAGAAAACACTGTTTTACAGTAAGGATGTATTAAGGATTAAAGGCCTTAATTCGTTGTTTGCAGTCTGTCTGATTGGCTCATGTGGGAGCTGGTTCGCCAACCACAAACTTCTAATAATGACCATGATTACCAACAGAAACAACAAATCAGTGTGAGAAGGATTGACACGAGCTGTCAATCAATCACAGTCAGCCAATACTCTCACAGGCCGCGAGTAGACGTCTAATCAGCAAACATAATTGAGGACGCTTGTGTTCTCATAGGGGTTTTTCATGTTGTCAGATGCTCTTTTTGTGTAAAATACAAATTTTCTGTCTTACGTCAATATATTTAATAAAAAATGCGCACCTGCGAGAGTGTCAAACGTCTGACATCTGAAGCCACTTGGGGATATTCACAGGCTCCTGTTTCAACGGGCATTTCTCTTGTAGTGAAACGTTGAATCTTTGTGTGTGTGTGTGCGTGTGTGTGTGCGTGCGTGCGTGTGTGTGTGTGTACGGGGGAAGCCATATAAGGTCGGAAGCTCCGTATTGGACCTTGAGACTTGTGTCCCGTGACACACTGGAGTCTAGTGCAACATGTGGTTTTATTGTGAAACCCTTCGGCGCACGGACCGATAAGGTCTCCTCTGTTAGGGAGGGTGGAACAAGTTCAAGTCGTGTCCCGCCCGGAGCCGCGCGCGTGCGGCGCGAAGAGAAGCGAGACGCGCGCGCGCGCCGTGGGAGTTGTGATCAAAATGCGCAGCTGGCGCGAGGAGCTGGACCGTGGAAGTTGAATTCTCACAACACGACTATCATTCCGACGGATGAATTTTGGGACTCGTGGGAGAGCACGTGGATGACCTGAGGGGTGTTTGAGGGGTATTTTGTCAGCGCGCGCACGGACGGTGACGCGCTCCGGTTTGACTGACGGGTCTTCAGACTGTTGATGTGTCCATGTGGCGCGGAGCGCAATAGTGCGGTCTCTCCCCCCCCCTCTCTCTCTCCCCCTCTCTCTCTCTCTCGTTTTATCCTCGCTCACCATTGCTCGAGTATCAGTTACCGGGTCCCGACCAATCCCCGTGCGCGGTCACAACCCGAGAGGAGACGGCAGACCGGAGAGAGACAGACACGCTGGAGAGGAAGCAAGAGGACCACGCGCGCGCACGCACACACATCCAACCATCGTCCGTCCTCCTAACCCCCCCCCCCTCAGCAGTCCCCCCTGCTGCTCTCCTCCCCTCGCTCCAGGTCCTCCTGACTGTTAACCGGGGAGGCGCGAGGCAGGATGCGCGATGGGACAAGCGTGCGGACACGCGCTCCTCTGCCGTAGCCAGCCGCCGTCCTCCGAGATGTAAGTGTGTGTGTGTGTGTGTGTGTGTGTGTGTGTGTCCTAACGATGCATTCGGGGAATATTGTGTGTTGCGTGTGCACCTTGAAGCCTCTCGCCACTTCTGACGTACAGCGCGCCAACAGAACGAGGCACGTGGCGCCTCGTTTTGAGCCGAATGCTGATTGGTGGTGCCGGTGGTGCTGGTTGTGCCGGTGATGCTGGTGGTGTTGGTGGTCCCGGTGGTGGTGGTGATGCCGGTGGTGCTGGTGGTGCCGGTGGTGCTGGTGATGCCGGTGGTGCTGGTGGTGCCGGTGGTGCCGGTGGGGCCGGTGGCTGTCAGTGTGAACCGGTGTGCAGTTCGCCTCCAACCATCACACCGTACTCTCTGTGAAACGTTCTCCTAGTGAGTCCTCAGAGAGTTTCTTCACCTTATCGGGCCTTTTGTATCTTCCATCGTAACAGCAGTGTGGATGGAAAGATCAATCTCACAGGAACTTCATAACTGCATTAAATCGTTAGATTGAAATGTTTGCTTTGTTAAGGAGCTGACCGCCTTGTCCTAAAATACATCAACCTCCTTCTAATATGACATTCTTAATTAAGAGAAGTGCATAATAGCTAATTAATTAATAAATAATTCACTGATGCTTTATTAACCAATAAATAATGAAAGTGTTTGGGTTGCCAGGCTGTTGAACATTCTCTTTGAAGGATTAGAAACCGGACCAAAATGTGACTATTGCCAACTTTGGCATTTATTAATTACCAATGTTTGACTGCTGCGTAACTCCTAAAAAAAACCCCACCAGTTAATTTTGATAACCCAAAATGTGTTCCCCTTAATGGTTGATAAGTAATCTCTACTAAAGCATTGCTGCTGGTACGATTTATACTGAATTATATATATCCAGTGTGAAAAGTTCATTCTTGACCAAGAGGCTATTTTCCTTTTCCGCAAGACTGACAATATGTGCCTTGGATCAAAGGACGATTATGATCAATATCGATAGAATAAAGCCGACGCGCTTTGAATCCTGTATTTGTTTTTTATTTACAACTCTTTACCGCCGTTAGTAGATTTGCTGTTCAGTCCGTTTGCGTCTGTCGTGTCGTCTCTCAGTGGCACCTGTCTCGGAGGGAGAGGGGGTGAGGGGGGGGGGGCATTTAAGCTAAATGTTAGCTAACGCGGTACACCCCTCCTGATGCCAAACACGCAGCGCCCGTTCTCAAATTAGGTGACTCATCCGTTGCTGCAGAGACAAGTGATTGTGATCAAACGCATGGCTGATCAAACAACCGGCACCTACTTTATACGTGCTGAGAGCTTCCCCTCAGGGCATGCATGTCTTGAAACCAATTGTGTTTTGTTTTTTTCAAATGCTACAATTCCCCCTCCCTCTCATAGCTGAGAAGCTTAATTTGCAGATAATAACATTGTGATACCATTATGGGCGGATTGCACTAAACGTCAGACATCTCCCTCATATCAAGTGTCCACTCCTCCTTTTTCGCAAAGTTAAAACTCAAATGTGTTTCTCCTTGACCACTGCTTTAATTTCAATAAGGGGAACAACTGGAGGATAATGTTTTACCTTCACCTCACCAGCCCTTGTTCTTAAAGACTAAGTCTGCCAGGTGAATGTCATTTTTGACGTAGAAATGAACTCCAGGGTCTCAACCTGCTTCGACGCCGGTGATGATTTAAGCGTGGCGCTGAAATATATACGGGAGAAGATGTCTAAGCTGCGCCTGGTCGCGTTCTGTTGTGTTTCCATCCCAATCGTGATTGAGGCTTTTGAAGGGTCGCACATCAGAACTATTGACCCGGCTCTACAGTTTCAGTAATCACATCCATGTTTTCGGCCTAAGATCAGACCTCCATTCCCCCTTGGTTTGTTATGTTGATGCTCCTTCTTTGTGTCGCTGTTTGTGTGTTCAATGCACATTTTTCATCCCTTTAGCAGCCAACAGGCATCGCCCATGTATTTGTGTGTGTGTATTTGTGTGCCAGCGAGTGTGCATGTGGACCGTCTTCAGCCTGAAAAAAAATACAGTGCAATTTACTGGATTGATGCCAGGAAGTCAGATCTCCCAGCCTCCTGCTGAACACACACACACACACACACACACACACACACACACACACACACACACACACAGAACTGCACAAAAGTACACAGCAGCGGCAGAGTTGTAACCTGATTCCTGATGAGTGAGCGTATGTGTGTGTGTGTGTGTCTGTGTGTGTGTGTGTGAGGGAGAAAGAGAGAGAAAGGATGCTGACACTGCACTGTTATCATCAGTAATGGGCTCATCAATACTAAAATATTCAGACAGAGAGAGAGAGGCAGCGAGCGCAGAGGAAGATAAAGTGAAGTGAGAAACCATTGTGAGTTGCTTTGCTTTGTTTCCTTCAGCAAAACATTTGACTTAAAAGCAGCAAATTCTCCATTTAATCTGCGGTTTAAGGCACTGCCCTCAGTTCAGGACTGTATGTTACTTCGGACGCCAGCCGTGGATGACAGACGCTGTTATTATTCATTTTTAAAAACAAGAACACTAAATGTTTTACACTCCTATAATCATGTAGAGAGCTGTGCACATCCAGGGAAGAATCCCTTTCCCTCCAGTTGAAGAGCAAGTTAAGCATGTAATTCATTTTGAAATAATGAACTGAAACAATATTTATTTTGAATTCATTTTCTGGAATATAATTAGCCGACATCCAAAGCTTGGATTTGGCAAAACTCCTGCAGTTGAACAAGGACCCTATAATTGAAGGTCAAAGGTAAAAATTCTGAGAGGAGCTATGAAACGTTCAATCACGAAGCTGAAAATTGCGGGCACATTGAGAGAGTTCTTAATAATGAGGATTTTAATCAGTTAACTTCTGGATTCTGGTTTTGGGTCCTAACTGAATTCAGTAATTTGTTGAAGTATTTTGGTTATTTACCGCAGAGAAAAGGCCGTCTGAATTTTCTACTGCTCTGATTTGTGCCTCTGGCCATCCCAATTTTAAGGGATACGCTCTATACAAGAAAGAAAACTGAAAAGGTATCTAACCAGATACCCTAACAGACTCACAGCATCATCAAATTACCCAGGAGCCTCCAGGTCATCGTTGAGAGACAACGTCAAATGCAAATATGAGTCTAGTAAATATGTGCAGCTCAATCAGAACCAGAATAGGTTATCTTCAGATGTCACACCTGCCCAAAGTGTCGTCCTTGATATACGTGATACGCGGTGGAGATGCAGTTTTATCTTTGGAGGGTTCCTGGTTGAGGTCGAGACAACAGCGTGTTGAGAAGGTCTCTTTCATGTTGAAATGAGACCTCAAAGGCACAAGCGCTTTGCTCAAAGGGAGGTTTGGCTACATTAATGCACCGAACTAATTAAACTCTATGCATCAATAATTGCCGTAACAAGGCCCGTGTTTTATTCTGTGTGTACTTAAGCCAGGAGGAGGGAGATTGAGGTATTCGTTTAGCGATGCCAGCAATCCGGTTAACATTAGTGTTAAACAGAGAGCAATCTATGTGATGAGATGTTAAACAACTGTCTCCATCACTAAACCAGTGAAATCGATTTTATCATTAGCTTTGGCTAAATGCCCCTTGGTTCTCCTTCATTTCTCTCCTACTAGAGACGTCTAGTTGCCAATGTAGATCACCGTGGTTGTCAGGAGCCTCCAGTAGATTTTTATCCAAATTGATGTAGCATAGTAATATGTTATTTGTTGAAACATTATTAATCAAATGGGATCTCTGCATACCCGTAGAAAATACCGTGTCCCCTAATTGAGCTGTAAATGGGGCCAGTATGAAGTGGAGGGGAAGACTCGGTTGGGTGCAGAGGGAACAAGTTTCTATGTTTGACTTGTTATTTACACTAGAAGGGATTCAGCCGGTCCATCTGTCCAAATTTGAAGATGGGTTAGAACAACAAACAGGGTTTTCTGTTCTGTTGATTTGACATATAATCTACACATAATCTGAATAAACCGATTGTGCTCAATGTGAGATAACACTGTTTCATAAATGAGAATAAAATTGATTTGCATGAGGTAATGGTGCCATTAAGTGTAGTTTACTGGTAGTCTTACTGCGGGTTTATGGGGTACATAAATAAATGTAGTTAAATTAGACGGATAACTTTTAAATCCAACAAGCAAGGAAGTGTAGTTCCAGATTAACAATTCAATTATTTATTAGATGTCAATTGTTGGACCTGTTTGCATCATTGAAAAAGATCAACAATGCGATCAATGAAACAACATTTTGTTTCCTATAAATATTCCTATATTTATTTGTCTACAGCAGTGATTGTGTGCTTTTAGTGGGATTCCATTGTGGGCTCTACTCAGGAATAGAAAACCTGGCCAGCTGGCTACTGGTGACAACTGTTCCTCAAACCTTATGAGGATGCGTTATTTTAGAACCTGAGGCTAGAATTACGGTTCGGTCGAGCTTGTTGTTTCATGTGTTTAGGCTGAAGCACATTGCGGCAGGTTCAGCGTTGGGGGAAAGGTTAAAAGAAGACGTAGATTCAGTCCAGTACTTGACATGAGGAAGCCACAATCCGCCCCTTTCGACTCCCGGTGCCAGATGCCCACTCGATGCAGATGGCCATGCTTCAGGGTTTGATTTGATACAGAGTAGCAATAAATTACCAGTATGTAGTTAATAAGCTTCACTTAATCAGGCTTCACTGAAACATTGTTTTACTTATTTATTCAAACCATAAATCTAAAGTCTGCAACGTTCCTGTGAATAATGTACACTGCATATAAATGAAATAAGTGTCCCCGATTGTCACCAAAACCTGAACCGGCCATTCGAGTCAAAACCAGCCTGCTAATGCTTCTGGTGCATCTCTTATGTGACATTCATGGTAAGAGAACAGCTGCGGGGAGTGGATACAAGTCAGTACAATATCATCACGAGTGTGTGTGCGCGTGTGTGTGTGTTTGTGTGTGTTTGTGTGCTTGAGCCTGGAGGTGTCTCGGGGAGATGTGCCTGACAGCTCCCATGGTTCCCGGCTTTAACTCCAGCAGCTCCTGTCAGCTTTCTTATCTCTATGGACTGTTGCCACAGACAGGTGTTACGGTGTGTGTGTGTGTGTGTGTGTGTGTGTGTGCGCCCATGTGTGTGTGTGTTTACAAGTGTGTCTGTGTATATAAGTTACACGTGTGTGTGTGTGTGTGTGCTACGGGCACATTTGTGTTACTGTTGGTAATCCAATGGACAACTGTGTGTGTCAGTGTTCAGTACGTTTTAGAGATTAAGGTGGATGTGAGGCAGCTGAGTTTAGGACACAGAGATTTGGTTTAATTAGAAAACAGCATAAAGCGCCCGGCTGTGTGTGAGACAAGATCTCATTGACACTAGAAGCGCGAGAGTAAATAACCTTAAATAAACTTGGTTTAATCTGTCAAATAGATCACAGCAGATTAGGTTGTGAAGTTTATGTTTAATCTCGGTTCTCCTCATGTGACGCTGTGCTTTAATGCCTTTAGGACGTAAGTTTCTTTGCGGTCTCCGTGTGAAGAGCGGCATCTATTTGAGTTTGTAGCTTTACTCCGTTGTTTCTCCAGGCACTGCATGTGTGTGTGTGTCTTTAGACAGGCTGGAGGTTTAAAGACACATAATTATGGTAACCATATGAGAAATATAGAGGACTGCAGGAGTTTCTTTTTATGCGTGTCCCTATTTGAGGAAAGAGAAGAGAAGTTGGACATTCAAATGACGACTGAAGTTAATTATTTATAAATCTGAGACTAACAGATGCAGAAAAACCTCTCACACAGCTCCAAACATCCACAGGGCGGCACAGACATCACTGCTCCCATCCTGTGAATTCCCTCTCGTTCTAAAAGCGTCTCTGGTCAGCGAGTCTGCCTCTGTTTAGCTGATCTCACTCATCACGGTTCTTCTTTCGGTTGCTGCAGTGCATTTTGCAGATGTTTTATGTTGCTCTTTTATTGTCCGCAGCCGTTTTCATTCTTTTTTTTCCTCCCTGTTATTAATTAGTGCAATTATATTACTGCTACATATTCTGATTTGTCGGCCAAAGTTCTGCGCACGCTGGTTGTTACTGTGGACGTTATTGTCGGCGCGCTGTGCTCGGTCTCCACGGTTCGAGCAGCAGAATGTGTTCCTGTGCTGCGGTTCCTCTTGCCTCTCCCTGCAGGGCTTTCTCTCATCGACCGGTTCTATAGATCGGCTCCCACAGAATTAAAGCCACTGACCGGCTGCGAGTGTCGGGGGGGAGGTTTTGTGATTTTTTTTGATGCCCGATGACATTTGCTCACTGGCAAATCTGTAGAGACCTGCAACATTAACGCATACACGTATGTTCTCTCAGCTACTCACACACACACGCAGACACACATACACTGTTGTGTATTGTGTTTCTGTCTGCGGGCTACAACATGGCCACGCTTTTTAACACGTTGCCAAATGTAAACATGGCGACGAACCCGCTGGTCACATGGACACGATCGACTGTTTGTGTACCTACAGTACAGGTCAGAAGTGGACACACTTACTCATTCAATTGAAGGAGAAAATATGTCCAAACCTTTGACGGCTTCTGTGTCTTTCCTCACCGTCGATGGCTCTCTACTCTTTTCACATGTCCTCATTCGTGTGCCGTTGTCTCCAATTATCGTCGGTTTTGACTTTCCACTTCGGCACTCTTGAAATCCACCGGCAGAAAGAGACGGACAAAGGGAGACAGGTGTGACGGAAAGAGGAAGTGGGTGCTGAGATGGCCTGATAGATGGAGGCCAGGTGTTTCATCTAAAGGGTGGCTCAGGTTGCCTGGCAACTAATGGTGCCACAGGTTACCTCAAATTTAAGGGCATTATATTCCATTAATCTTGGTATTTTCCTCTTTCCACTTTTTAGCTGTCTGTATTTTCATATTTTTTAAGCATGAATAAATACTTTTTTATCCATCATATGGCATGTGCAATGTTGTGGCTTTTGTTTGCGCGCTTGTGTACGTGTGTTACGATGTGTCTTTTCAGCTCGTAGTTGTGCTCCCTACTGCTTGCACCACTGCGCAGTCTTCAGGATGTAGAGAGCGTTCCCACCAGTGGCAAACACCACTCATTTCCTCAAAGTGCGTAACTTAATCACCCACTGAGATACTTCTCCCATCGAGCCTTTTGTGACTGAATTGTTTGAAAATTGTCTTTTAAATTGCTTGTTTTGTCAGTGCAAATCCCAAAGACATTCAATTTAAATTGAGAAATAAGTCAGTGGCAAACCGTCCAATTTGGGAGCTAGTGCGAGAGAACGTTTCCTTCTTCCCCGCTGAAGATGTTGGCTTTGGTTGTGCAACGTAATAATTCTTGAAGCGGTCCAGCCGAAGCAACGTCTGGATAAAGTTGGCCTTTTGGTTACAGTGACAATCAACGGTAAACGGTCTGTACTACCAACCACTCAAAGCGCTTTAACAACGCATGACATCATTCACACCCTGATGACAGGAGCTACCACACACAGAGCCACCTGCCCATCAGTAACTGACATCCACACGCTGTAGTCGCAGCTACAGCAATATGACATTAGGCAGCATTCAGATTAAAAAGAGTAAGACACCTATTGATACCTGAGGAATACCACACAATAACTAACTCAACTCACTCAATCACTTTTCAAAGCACTAATGTATCAATTTATACATTTAGTATTTATTAAACTGCAGCTCAGGCAGTAAGGAAGCGTAACAGTAACTGTATCTTACGTTTGAATAATAATAAGCAGTTTTTTCTTTAATTTCTCATGTTTCACTTTGTGATATATGCAGAACTTAGCCTACTTTCTTTTCCTTCGCTAGGGGCTTTAATAGAATCGGGAATTTCTTTTGGTGTTGCATAAGTGATTTAAATAATAAGACTTCTTTTCTATTCATTTTTTACCATGTTGGAGTTTCCAGTTTAAGCATACGCTTTTGCTTTTGGATATGTATGCAAGGTAATTACACAGTGCAACCCTTAAAAGGTCAATTTAAATCCATAACATTGATAGATATACATGGTAGAAATGATTGATAGGAAACTCATTATGTAAACTCCACACCAACTATGTACAGCTCACTGTCACAAAGTGTGCATGAGTTCATTGCTTCCCCAGCAAGGTCAGCATACAGATATCCATAAATGTTAAGTGCTTCTACAGGCTTTTAAATTGCACAATGTTGTATAAATCGAGTAACATTAATTTAACTGTGGTGGAAGCTTGATGCACTGTACTGGATTAGTAGGAGTATAATCTTTTATACTTTTATAGAGTCTGTTTTTTAAGCAGCAACTGAAGACATTATACTTCCTGTCTAAGAAGAACTGTTTACAGACACAAAAAATAGATTGCGAGCAACAACGATCTATTCAGAATTATTTTGGAGTGCTTTGTATGGATGAAGATATAATTTGAATGGTTCATTGAATCGCCCATTGATATTCAATACGTGCTGTTTGCCTGATCTTCCCAGTTGGGAATCCAGCCTTGGGTAAAGCCAATAATAGCTAGTATCTTAATAATGCAACATTGATGTATTTTTCACTGCAGTTTCACTCCTTCATTACACTCCCTCAGATAACCAGTTCATGGTGGATGCACATCCACAAATATATTCTATTTGTTTAATCTATGCACAGCAATGCAAAATCTCTTGATACCCAATGCAAGAGAGGACGTGTTTGTGAGTGAGACAAAGTGTTTTGGAGTGTGTTAACACCAGGATTGTAATGTATGGTGTAAAGTCGGAGCGTGCCTTTGTTGTTTTGACCTATTACATCACATTTCAGTAGAAATAGAGTAGTAAAAAGATCATAAACTGCTCCCAGACAAACACACACCGTGTGTACTCGACCCTCTCTTGTTTTCCAGTAGGATCGCACAGCCCCGGCCCCGGGCCACATATGTGTGCTTTACACACAGATAAATGCAGACTTACACACACACACACACACACACACACACACACACACACACACACACACACACACACACACACACACACACACACACACCCTGTCACACACAGTATCTTATTGTAGTTAAACACTTGCAGAAGTGTTGAGAATTCATTAGCATTACGACCAGGTTCCCAGGGTTTTAAAGCAGCGGCCATGAGACATGTTAATTGGATGCAAAGGAACAACCACGCCAAACAACTTCCAACTTCCAAATGATGACACACGGAGACAGAAACAGCTAAATACACACACACACACGGTTGCAAACGCTGTTCTTCGGTGTGAAGTTCTTAGTTAAAGTTTAAGCTTAGACAAATAAGAGTGTTGGTGTGTGTCTAATTGATTGCTTTCCATTCTGCATTTATCTGTCGGTGTCTTTCATGATTTTCTGTAACACAATGCCAACTCGTCACCTTTGAAACCTGTGTCATCGACTATACACACACACACAAACACAGACACACTATGTCGCTCTGTCTCGTATCCCCCGCGCCCACTATCTTGTTTTTCTCTCTTATCCTTTCAAAGATTTCTCTTATTAAGTCAGCTCGAGCGAAAAATGAACAATTTTCACTGCCAGCAGGGGGTCTAGCAGGGACGCAAGTGCCGTTTATTCATGCATGTCTACACAAAACATACTGCAAGTGGACGTCCGTGCGCACACAGCTGTACATCAGTGCAGTTAGAAGAAATACCAGGCTTTATTTGTGTCCGCACTGGGTTGGGAGGCCGCATGCATCCAGTGTTTGTAGCTCGTCTTCCTGCACACGGAGCCGACAGGTGTTTGTCGTAGTTTTATATGGGCCTCCAGGTGCAGCCTCCTGCTCAACATCAAAGTCAGTACGGTGAAAGTTTTTGTATCTTTCACAACTCAACAGAGATTTTATGTCTTTCATGGTCCTATTGCACCTTTTAAAGTCTTCTTTGAGAAGCTCCGTCACAGTGGAGTGGATTGATGTCAAAGAGGGCCACACTTGCTTTCATCTCTTTTGTCTTTTTTCTCTCCATCTCCCCCGTAATCTGTGTTTTTTTTCCCTCCTCTCTTTGCAATCAGCGTGTTTACTCCTCTCTCCTTGACTGTGGGCCTCTTTCATCCTTGTGCTTTGCCTTTCGATAAGGAGGAGGAATTGTTTGTGTCATACCGTTGCCTGTTTTCATCATTGCTAGATTGCATCAGGGCCGAGCTCGCCGGGTCCCCGACGTGGGGCGACTAGGAAGCCGCTTTGATGTCCCCATCTATTTGGTAGTCAATAACAAGTGGGCCGGCCTTCTTTGAGTCACAGTTCAGCCCCGTGTCTGTTGATAACGTTTGGGCCGTATCGACTCCTTACTTTCTACCGCCCAGTTAATCACTCGGTCTGACGGATGGGCTGTCGGTCAGAAAAGGGTCTGTGTTCTAGTCTGCAGTGGAAGTAAGAAACGTGCAGGTCAAACAAGACAGAAGCAAAAATCATTGGGTTTGAGGCATTTGTCAAACAGCAAAGCCATTAGCCGGCAAATTATACAGTAACTTCCACTGCAATTGGCACAGCAATGAAACTATTGGAAACACGGGCTGTTTCTTTGTTCTTAATCTCAGTGCTTGCTAACATGATTTAATGCTGCAGAACCGTAGCTCTGCTTCTAGTGACGGATATCAGGAGAACTGATTGGCTGATTGGCCAATGAGATGATTGCAATGTGCTAGAGTACGTATAATAATGCCATCGATAATGTAAGAAATGCTGTTTTAAAATACAAATTGTACTTTCAGAATCTGATTTCTTATTTTTCGTCACATACCATGCACTCACAGATGCACGCAGACACACGAGCCTTATGAGACAACACTTTTTCATAGGCTTTTTCCTGCTTTTTGGCCCATTCTGATACATAATGCATTACAACTGAGACAAAGTGGGCTTCATCTATCATCTCTCTCTCCCTCTCTCTCTCTCTCTCTTCCCACTTTTTTGCTGCCGCTCCATAACCGATTTCTACTTCCACCGCGATGATGTCATCCCTTCACCCTTCCTCCTTCCCAGCAACTGTGTCCCAACATCTTTCTCTTTCCATCTGGTTATGTTTTGCGGTATTGTTAGGTCCGAGCAGTAATTTATTCATAGAGATACACTGGCTGACCTTTCCCAAAATGGAAGGGTGCATGGTGGACAACAGAGAGCTGATATCGTTAGAGAGGGGTTATGAAAATGAATGTGATGGATGACAGGAACTTCAGATTTGATCTTCTTTATGTCCGGTAAAAATAAATTACACATTACTATTATACAATGTTCTTGTTCCCAATGTCGCAAAAAAAGATGAAGCTTACAAACATTTTTGTTCTATTCTCTGCAACCATAAATCGTCTCCCTGGAGATTTTTCATTTTCTCAAGTTGCCATCTTTTATTATTCCCTTTTTTATTTATCCACATGTAAACCGTGTCTCCTCTTTTGCCTGTCATTTTTTATCTGAAATCTGCCATTGAGAAATCAGCAATACCTTTTTATGCAATATCTTTGTGTTGTTTATGGACGTATTAGTTTATTGTTATAATGTGCTTTGACATTTTGTTAAGTACTGAATTCTCAGAAGGCCGTAGATATCCAGGCTGTGGGGGTGAGAACTTCACGCCGGCGTCATCACACATCTATACAAAAACAATAGAAGGAGGGTTTGTCTTTCGATGGGTGACACTTGCTAGTTATTCTTTGTGATCATTCAGCTTTTGGAGCGTTATTTCACTGCCTTTGAGGACACCGACGTCCCTGCAGAGATTAAGATGTTAAAACATGTCTGGCAAGAATCTTTAAAGACTTTTAAGTCCTGTCTGTGTGAGTGTGAATGATGTTATTGTCACCTATGTAACCTGTATTAAACCATCTCCAGGCTATTTTTTCACCCGTCACAGTGTGCTGGTGAAACAGCAGCTCTGTTGCTTTGGTCACCAGCACTTTACTCTAATTTAGTTTGGTCAAATTGACCCAAAAGAAAATACACACTTTTGAGCTGATTCTTAATGAGAAACCAGTATATCACGGTATACTAGTTGTACTAATTATACCAGGTATAGTTACTCATTAGCAGTGATGTGGGAGAGGGGGGTGTTTGCAGTAGCTGCTGGCGACGTTTGATGACCATTGGAGTATATTGTCCAATAACTACCAGTTTACCCAGTGAGCTGCCAAATCGTTTCCTGTCAGTGAATGTAATGGGTGCATGTGTGTGTCCGTGTGTGTGTGTGTGTGTGTGTGTGTGTAGATCCCATGAAGCCAGCTGCTAGGTGTGTCGGCCAGCAGGAAGGACATACAGACCCATTAGTGAAAGCAGCAGAGAAAGCTAATTGACCGTCCACAGGACGTTACGAGTTTCCATCTTGACTCAAGTCATCTGTCCATTCTGCACCGGTGTTGCGGAGGTGACCCACGTCAACATGTGTTTCTTGATATGGGGCATCAGGGTAGTTTGGGCAGGTGTGGTGGTTTTATTGTTCCCTATTCTGTAAACAAGCCACCTCCTCTTCTGGCCTGAGTGGGCCAGAAGAGGAGGTTCTCTCAATAAATCTCAAAATCTATTCGTTGGCTTTTCCGGAGCCACGCGGTCTTCGAGTTGATGCCATTTTTCTGAAAGTCATGGACAGTTGCTTATTTAGAGAAGCATCAATAACATGAAATTGTCTTCATTAATAGTATTATATTCTTTTGTCAATTGGTCAAGAGCTTTTTCCAATGCAATCATAGCTGCACATCATACTAAAATGAAACATTTTGATTTCACTGGAAGCGAAGTATCATTGCTTTCCAGGGAGTCCTACAGTAAAAACAAACTATAAATATTCCCTGACTAAAATGAGACCCAACAGACTCAAAAACACACAACTACTGAATATGCGCCAAGGGCAAAGTCCCCACGGAGGCAAGGACTCAGAAGCACCACTCTGGACAGGACAGGCCCCCAAAAAACAGCCATTACTTAACAGAGGTTGACAGGCACACGAGCAAAAAGGCAGTCAGGGAAAAACAGCCCAAAATCAGGCAACGGAGATCGCAGAAGGCGAAATGCTGGAAGAAAGAGTTTCAACACACTGAGGCGGTGTATGTGGTTGGACACGGTGGGATCAATCGGGGACAGACTATCGCAGTCAGTGACGCAAACTAAAACAAGGAAATAATGACAACCGGAGCAGAACGATGCACGACAACACTCGCGTGTCTCGCTGCTGCTGCTGTGAAAAAAGAAGATTTGTTTTAATTCCTGACGGATGCAAAGGTTTCGTGGAATTCCCGACGCCATCACTGATTCATGGCGCTCTCCCTCCTTCCCCCCGTCCATGACAGCTATTAATAATGAATGGCCTTGACTGTGTGAAATGCCAGTGTCCCTTGCGTATCGGCCAAGTGTCCCCTTTTAGAAAGCTAATGTTGACAAATCACCAGGAGTCGTAAGGCATTCCAGCCCGCTATTAACCCCGCGTGAGCGTCACCGTGTTTGACGCTCACAGGGAGGTTGTTTGTGCGTCTGCCTATGAAACGTGCTCATGGCCTCAGTGGGCTGCTCCGAAACCCCCATCGACCTTCATTTATATTTCAGCCTGGTCATTACGATCGGCTTTTCTTTTAACGGCTCCACGTATCCCGGTAATGTCGTCCGTTTCCATGACGGCTGGCCTCGGCGTGTGCGACGGCCTCCCTCTCAGTCTCACACCAACACGCGTCCATTGTGCTGCCGTGCAGCGGGTCCAGTGGGGAGATAAGAGGGGGCAAGCTGCTGCACTCGGTTGCAGGCTGAAGGGTCTAATTGGCTGCTTATTACACATTCTTAAACACACACACACACACACACACACACACAGACACACGTAGACACAATGCCCCCGGGGCCGGTTTAATCTTTTGTCATTGTTAATGGATAGTACAGTCTTAAAGAGATAAAGCTAAACTGGACTCATTAAATTGCTTGAATGTGTTGAAGATGGTGTTTGCTGTGTGAGTGAGTCAGGGATACTTCAACACACACACACACACACACACACACACACACTATGTTTCGCTGTTTGTGCCTTTAACTCGGTGTCCCTTGGTGCTTTGGAAATATTCTTCTTGGAGAGAGCGAGATGAATATCAGAGAGAGAGAAGGTCCACAGGTTGGCGAGCGGCTTAATTACTTTTACCGTGGACAATCATCTTAGGCCCCGCGAGGGGGATTAAATGTCATATCGGCACATATAATCAGCATGTGTGTACACGTATAACTGCGTGTGCTCGCGTGTTTATTTGTGCAGGTTTCTGTCTGTGTGCGAATGAGGCATCCTGTGAATCAATGTGTGTGCGTGTGTGTGTTCATGGATACACTCTGAATTTTGCAAGACCTCATCTCACACCTCTGTGTCCTCCTGCGTCTTCACTGCTCCATTTACTTTACTGCGCTGACTGTGAGTGTGCGTGCGCGTGTGTGTGTCTGTGTGTTCATGGTTGCACTCTATCAAATCCAGCAGACCTCATCTCACACTTCTCTGTCCTCCTGTGTCTTTGGGAGCCGTCTTCACTGCTCCATTTACTTTATTACGCTGGCTGTGTGTGTGTGTGTGTGTGTGTGTGTGTGTGTGATTACTTGTGTGGGTGTTGACTGTCTTGTTTTATTATTCTGAATCTGCAGTTGCTTATTAAACTTGCTTGTGGCCTCCTCCTTCTTCCCCTCTCTCCTCTTAAAGATCTCTTTCTCTCCTTCATAGCTTTTCACCTTCTGTTCATTCTGCCTCCTCTTTGTTTCACACAACACGCGTTGATTTGCCAACTTATTCCCAGGCTGGTTCATCCTCTTCTTCTCCCTCCTGCCCTGTCTGCCTCTGGTTATAGGATAATAGAATAATTCTTCAAAAGTAATCTGAAGTCAGTATAATTGAGTTTATTCTGCAGATTTGCATAGAATAGAATGTCACACACACACACACACACACACACACGAAAAGGCTGCAAACGAATGATTCTCATGAATATCGCTTTATCACAGATTTGCCAGTTGTGTGACGGATCTTGAAGCTCATGTCTGACATGGTGTCACGTAGTTAGGCCGCAGATGAGATCAGCACTGAAGGAAAAACGAGGCCTCTAACGGTTCTTTGTTCTTTGTGGTAGATATCTACACGTTTTGTATGTTGGTTGGCATTTTTCACCTGCAGTTCTGTATTCTTGAGGGCCAAACTTGCCATAACCATAATGATATGCCGTAATATGACCGACGCGATGAGGGTTTTGTGGGGGGAAAAACAAAGTAGCTATTTTCCAGCCTGATCTCCAAAACCTGTTCGTAAAAATGTATACGAAAATCTTGAACATACTAATTTGTAGTGATACATACTAAATAAATACGGACTGCAACTGATGACGTCACCCTATTCAAAGTGAAGCACCCCGTCAACACACTTCGTGAAGTCTAACGATGTAAAATAAACGTGTTATGATTGCATTTTTAACGAGAAATCAATGTTAACTTGTAAGAATAGAATACTAACTCTAACCCCCTCAAAAAACCCAACATGGCGGAGAGACGTTGACTCAAGAATCCGACATGGTCCGCCTTGTTCACTCAAGAGGGCGTGGTTAACCACCGCCAGTTCGTATGTATTGTTACGAATTTGTATGTTCAAGATTTTTGTATACATTTTTACAAACAGGTTTTGGAGATCACGTTGCAATTTTCAGTGTTTCCTTTCATTTTCTGGAGGTTTAAATCACAGTGGACAAATTGACCCCAAGTTAGTACATTTGAGGGTTGAATATTACATGGAGTATTTCCATTAGCTTCTTTTTCCTGTCTTCTGGATTGTGTCCTGGGCAGCTGTTCACTCTGAGGTCACTTCCAGTCAGGATGCAGCTCGCACACCAAATGTTAGCTTGTGAAAATCAGAGGATATGCTCTTATCTTTCTTTCCCCGTGTTTGAGACGTAGGTTTTGAATTAAACCAACTTTTTCTCGCAGTTGCGTTTGTGTGTTTGTCCCTACGCGTGTGAGGTGTCATACGTGTGTAAACGTATGTACACAGGCGTTGCTCTCTTATCTCCAGCGTCACACGGGAACTGAACCAACACGACGACCGGAAGCCTTATCGCCCCAAACGCCACCACACTGTTTATTCAGAGGGTCGCACACACACACACACACACACACACCTCTCTTTCCTTTCTGGCATATTCATTCAGCTTAATGAGAGTGGTGTGAGCAGGCCGATGTGTGCGTGCATGCGTTTATCTGCTGGTATTGTAAAGGATGTGAGAACAGGCTGAGTGATGATATCACGGTACTCTCACGTCTACGGTCACAATCAGTGTGCGAAGACATAATTGCAGCAATGAGGGAGATAAAATGCGATGTGGTTGTATTTCATGTGCCTGAATAACTGTTCGACTCAAATTCTGTTAATACAATTAATGCAACGATGATGATATCATGCAAACTCAATAAGGAAAGGAGATGATATTTTAGAAGTTCAACGTCTAAATCGGCAGCCAGCGGTAGAAAACAACCGTAAACATTCAGCTAGATACTGCAGAGGCATTTATGAGGCAATATTTTCACATAATCGTGAAAAGATTTTTCAAACTACCCAAAAACGTTTTAATGCAATGTTTTGACCTGCTTGAGCTTCGCCAGGCAAATACCGACAAAATACAGACGGACTTTCTTCTTTTTGATGCGCCGTCTTTGTTGACCCTTGACACTTGGACCGCAGTGATTTGACCTTTGATTACTCTCTACGGACCACAACAGCACGGACGTCATGTGGTGTTCTGCAGTTCCTCCGTTTTTGCGTTGAAGCCGTTACATGTCATTCACAACTTACATTTTCATGCATTTCGCTTCTTGTTGCTGCCTTGTTATGTGGAGACGGATTGCTCAGTCATTAAGTGTGGCTGCGTATAACTGGGGTTTGTTCACAGGGCGAGCTGATGAATAAAAGCCACGCCGTAGCGTCGTGTTTCCACATTAAAAGTATTCACAGACTTCATAATATTATTGCCGGGCTGCTGTTTCAGCACAGTGAGCAAACTGAGACCCATGAAGCACAAATAGAGGTCAGATGTGCGATGTAGTAAATGTGCCTCGGCGGGCTGACATGTGAATCCCTGCAAGGGACCAAAGAGACATTTGAAGGCCGGTGTGTCTCCTGTTTGGTAATTGAGCTCACAGATGAGCAGGCGCTCGCCCATCGGGAACGACCCCGTTTCTTCTCCTCCCGCGACGTCGAGCCAAACTCACTCACACCTGGAGCCGTGTACCGTGACTCATTCCGGTTGTGCGACGGAACAAACGCTGTGCATGTGCCTACGTTGTGAGCTCGGGCTAATTTGGGACACAGCCACAGTATCGAGATGCACTAAAGCTCCTACGCGCTCCACACAGATGGAAAACAGCTCAACAGGTGTCGCTCATTTCGATTCCATTCCCTCCGCACGCTGTTTTGGGCGGGTAGAGACCGTGCCGGTTACACGTCTCCTCCACCCTCCCGGGGGTGTCGTTACACTCGCCAGCTACAATTCACACATTTCCACATTAGAGCATTTGGTGACATCACACTCCCGGACCTAAATTCATTAGCGTTTCACTCGACGGGCTGCATTAAACGCTCACACCTTGCCTTTGGTTTCCGAGGGGAGCAGCCTTTTGTGGCAGCGCGAGTGACGTATGCGCCAAGACCGCGGTCTTTCCCTAACGGACCGCGACCCGTCCCTTTGCTTTAAAGACACAACGTCTCAGCTAAACGTCACGTAAAGGTGGAATAAATAAAGTCATTTGTGGGGCCGTCGCACGGCTCCGGAAAAAACACACACACACACACACACTCGCCCACGCGTGGTCTTCGGTCAGCCACAGGAGGACGCGTGTTGCCTCCCAACGCGAAGCCCCTGAATAGGTGGTGATGAAGGTGCTGTTCTATTGATCCAGAGAGTGAAGGTTGGACGCGGCGTTGTCCGAGAAACCGTTGCTTTGGTCCTGCTTTGTGTTTGGACTTCATTCGTTTGGTGGATTAAAAGTGGTTATTGCAGCTGCCGCTTAATGTTTGCACGTGAGATGTCACTTTATTCCGCTGTTTGCATAAATGTAAGTCCCTCTGGAAGAGAATGTCAGCAGAATAGTAAAACAGTGAGTACACACGTGAGATAAAGGGAGGGGAGAGAGAATGGGGAGACGTATCGAAGGTAGAGAGAGGCGAGGGGGAGAAAGGATGACAGAGAGAGAGCTGGACAAGCTTTTTAACACACACGTGCACGAATACACAAACATCAGGATTACATGTAAATTTACACACGCACAGTGTGAGTGACAGTTCAATCATTTCTGAGCAACACACTCTCTCATTTGGGTAATTTAATTGAACACTTCCCCTTCGCCTGTCGGTGTCGTCGGTGGATGCCGTCGTTATTGTTTTCAGATGGAATCTGAATACGGTCTGTAACAGCGGGAGGAATGAATTAGGAAGGAGGGAGAGTCCCCTGTCAACCACTCCAACTAACCCTCATGAACTGGGGCCGGCATGGAAACGCATACTTAAAGTTATGGTGAGAAATGTTTATTAACACCAAGGCTGAGTGCTTAGAGTGGCATTTTCTGGAGGCCTGGACATCAAACAGACACAAAAACCACCACTGCATGTAGTTGTCTAAATTATGGTCATGGTCTTATTGAATTGGGTCAATTGAAAAAGGCTGATGTTTATCTTCCATTTTTCCCCTTTGGGATTCTCATACTGTATCTTGACCATATTTAATGAAATTAGTTTTCTTTTGTAAAATAAGTGCTTTTAAGACCATGCAACCATTACTTTCACGCAAACGATTGGTGCAGATGACGTTGAAATTGTCTTGAAAAAACTATTGTGATTGAAAGCAAAACAAATGTAGATGTGAACCTGCAGGATGTGAGTGAGCAGCAGGGCTTTCTGCCCTTGTTATATGCAAAGTTGCAGTCTCAAATTTGAAAGTCGAATCAGTTGTATGCAAATCGGCGCTTGAGAGCGGAGCACAATCCATCGGATCTGACGCGCTCCCAGTGCCCCCCCCCTCTACCCCCCCAACCCCCTGTTGACTCTGCCTGCTGTCGGGCTACTTCAAAAAACGACACACAACAGCTGCGGGTGTTAGTCTGATCCCGACCCACGTGTCAGACCAATGCCGTTCCAAAGATGGATAAAACTGACTTTAGACTCGTAGCTTCACGGTACGTATCCAGCGCTGTAGTTCATTATGAGAGATATATGATGTATGAATAGATAACAGCGACCGTGACGGAAATGAATGGGACACGTGGGCCGGTTCAATGCAGCAAAACTAATAGTTTATTCCAGAGATCCTAATAGGGGTGTGAGAAAATGACAAAACACTGCGGTATTGCATAATTATGTATCGTGATACTGTATTGATTCCTAAAAGTGAATCTATTTTGAATTGAGGACGAAAAATTCCTTGCATGAGGGTGGTTTAGGTTCAAGACTTAAGCTATAAAACGAAATCCCAATATAATGCCTCGATTACAATATTGCAATACATCATAATATATTAGATCGTAATCTCTATCTCTATTGCCGCCGATACACAGCCCTTCATGTGCTGCAGTGAAAAGTATTACATCACAGTGTATTGCACGTTGTGGTATCGTGATGCATAGTATTTTTGCATCATTTTCACCAGGAGAGCCCATTAAAAGAATTTTTGCTTTAAAAAAGATTCTGTCATTACCAGATTGTTTCTCTGCATTAGATTCTGTCCTCCCGTCTTTGGGTCTGTCTTGGTGCCACAAGTCTCCATCTCTACGTGTGTCGTTTCAGGCTTGAAAGTGCAGCTGCGGGAAAAACAGGCTGAGAGGTACTTAGAGTTGCGGCAAAAGTGCAAAGAAGCAATTTATCTTTCTTTCCTCCCTAATGAAAGGAAAAAGAAAAAGAAAGTTGGAGGACAGATGAGATAAAGGGAAATGATGGGGTGGTGGTAGAGGAGGGTGTCAGGAGAGAATGAGACCTGTTTTTACCAGGAGGAGAGAAAAAGGTTGTTATGACCACGTTACCATGGAGACAGCAGGTCTCTAGCATTTTTTTTTGTCATCGCCTTGATCACTGACTGATAAAGATGAAGGCGTTTGTGTGTGTGTGCGTGCGTGTGCGTGTGTCTAATTGTGCAAGTGTCTCTCTGGAAACAGGTGTCGGTACTGAGACGTGGGGAAGCGCTGAAGGGTCACAAAAAGCAGAAACACATCATCTTTCTTGCAATCCAATCAAGTGCTGAAATAAGCATTTAAGTGGGAACCGTGTTACTAACAGAAAATAGAATTGTGTTCAGTGCCATCTTTACGGGTGTGAACAAAAACAGAGAGACATAAAGAGGCGCAGAGGGGAGAAAGGGGGAGGATGTGACAGGCAAACTGGAGGGGAAATTATTTCCTTGGCAGTGGCGAGGAGATTGGACAGGCAGATCGAGTGCTACAAACACACAGACACACACACACACACACACACACACATATCCTTTCTCACTGTCACCCTGTCAGTACTTTAACGTTGAGTGCCGCGGGCAGGGCCTGGCTGCAGTGATCATGAGATAAAGCGTTTTAATCATGGAGCAGAATCACTTCTCTTATCCTTAATCTCGGTGATGTTCAGGATTGAGAATGTCGCTCTCAAAAAGTAATCTGGTACACACACCACTGAGGACCATCTGAACTGTATTCTGGAGAAATACTCAAACTGACGGTGGACGAAATGCTGGGCCTTTGCCATGGAAGAACATTTTTGTTCATTGTTTATCCGCGAGCGTCATGTTCCTTTAATATCTGTGGTTGTATTCGAACAGCTGGTTCCCGGCCGGGTGATCCGTCGATCCTCAGAATGCAAATGCAAATAAGAATGAAGAAAGGATGACCCCCAAGAAACAGAAGTTCTCTCAAATTTCCTCATTCATGTTGAGGATTTTCTAACAAAGATACTCGCCTTTTATTGTGATCAACTGGAATGAAAGGTCATCCAGCGCTAACTCAGCACGCGCTGCCATAGAAACACCGACTTCACGCCGCCGAGGATTCACTGCTGGAGCGAGTTCCTGCTGACTGAGTATGGATGGAAACAACAAACGCGCACACAGATGCACATGAGCACATATATGAGCAGAAATGCACAGGCCTGCTCACGTGCACGCCCGAGATCTCACGCTAACGGGATTCACGCCAGAGTCGATCAGATTCACGCGGCAGAAAATGCCACTAAGATGAAGAGACTGTATCATGAACAAAGAGGGGATTAAAATGCGGGAAAGAGAGTCGGCGCGTGCGTTCAGCGTGTGAGGGCCAGCGCGCCGCGCTGTAAATCTGGCCTACTTGTACTCTCGCACGGGTTAGACTCTGTGCTTTCTCGTCCTGCTTTTTCTTTTTTCCTTTTCCTTGTCTTGTTTATTTGGGGACAAGATGTTTGATGGCAACTGTAAGCGAGAGGATCCGTGTGGGAGAGAGATGGGCTGATAGAGAGCACTCGGCTCGCAGTCTGAAAGTTGTTTTTTTTTGGGCGTACAGGTGAAGTCGGCGTGGGAGCTGTATGGTTACTGCTCCCTCGAGGGGAATTGTCAAGAACGTTTGAAAAAATTGGTTTACATTGTGCTCGTCAGTCTTCCTAAAGCAAAGGGAGCAGTTTTACTCGACAGCAAACCGACTGAGGATGACGGTGTGTTCAGGTGCTGTGGGGATTTTCTGTAATAACCACTTAGCGTTACAGATTTACTGATTCAAATGTAGAGCACTCAGCGGATAATCATTTCTTTTCTTAAGATATAAGACTTGGTTGAAAAGGAAGGATAAAAATCAAAAGCGCAATAGGATTAAATATTAAATCCAGTTATACTTTGAGTTTGAATGCAGTCAAACTCAATCAATCAGGCTCCTCCAGAATGTTGTGATTTAGGTGCATCTCATTTGATTTTCGGTGGGATGATGTCAAGCAACTGCCCCTCTGAGAGTAGTTTATGTATTTGTACACTTGGGGGCGCTGCACCTGCAGCGAGAACACTCACAAAAAAAGAAGGGGAGAAAAGAAAAGACAAATGAGGGGAGAAAGAAAGAAAGGGAGGAAGGGAGGAAGGAAGGAAGATGGAAAGTGAGTAAAAAGGTACGGGAAAAAGCTGAAAGAATTCAGAGATGAGTAACGTCAAATGTGTGACTTTTTATTTAGGTCTGTGCGTGTAACTGTCATGCATGTTGCTGACATGTTGAGGCAGTGTCTGTGTGTGCGTGTGTGTTATGGTGCGCCCATAACTGTCGTTGTGTATTCAGGCCCGTATTGCGTGTCTTTTGTGCTGACCTGTTGACTGACCGCCTGCGTCACAGCTTCAAAGGACTTTCTTTCGGTCGTGCTCAAACTAATGAAATGGCCGCCTTTCCTCTGACCGCCTACAATTTAGTGTCCTTACTCTCCTCTCCGAGTCTCACAGCCGCACACCCATCTGTGCTGGAACAAACATTTACACAAGCCTCAGGATTAAAATGATCTTAATTCTTAATCCTTCATTTAGAGTGCCGTATAACTATTTGGCTAATTAATTAACCTGTCAGCATTGATTCATAATGAATCTACTATTCTGCTCTAAATCATCTTTTAAGTCAGTTTTCAAAAAATAATACAAAATATTTCCAGGTTTTAATTGCAGACATAGGTTATCACGTGTTGCTTTTATTTATTATGCTATAATAAAAGGCTTGTTTAAAACATCACATTTTATCAAGCATACACAGGGCTCTTGTGAATAATGATTGTGTCCCTCTTGTAGTTGACATTTTACAGACTGAACAATTATCCCGTTGAGTGATTTAGAACACAAAAATTAGGTCAATTTTGGTCTTGACTATTCTTTAAACTGGAGATTTCTGTAATCAACATCAGCCGTATTTGAAGATTTGGCATCTAATGGACACCGGACAAATTCTGTGGGCGGAGAAAGATTCTGTGACATGATGAAAAACTCATATTACCACTACTCACTACTCCTACTTTCCAAACATCTCCCGTTTTATCTCGATGTACCATAAACCTTTCAACTGTTGGGTTGCACAATCTGACAACATCCTGGTGTCTGTCTTCGCCCCATCTGCCCCGGGGTTGTTAAATATATTGCATCATTATTTTACATGTAAGGATAATTCCCACCTGATATTTCGGCAGTGTTACTACAGAACTGAATAATTGTCTCTTGGCTAAAAAAACTGTTTTGCTTGCCAACAAAAGGTCTGAAACTGACGTTGTTTTTATTGCAGGATTTTTGTCAGGGATTTCATTGCACATATCCTGTACGGTTTTGTCTTTTGAAAGCGCTGTTTCATAAGTCACATTTAGTTGCTGAGGTTTGTTGAGGACTTTCACAAGTAGTGTGAGTGTGTGTGTGTGTGTGTGTGTGTGTGTGTGTGTGTGTGTGTGTGTGTGTGTGTGTGTGTGTGTGTGTGTGTGTGAGCATGCCAGGGTCAGTGCATTCATTGCTTCATTGAAGAGAGGAAATTGTGGGTATACATTTTTCTGTGATTTTTGCACCTCGGGAAGATTGGCTGCCATAGCAACCAATCGGACACAGTGTGCTTATTTCACGGTCACACGCTCTGACACACACACACACACACACACACACACACACACACACACACACACACGCACACTGTCATTGTCATTACCACTTGTAGCATCTATTCAGCATTCTCAACAGGACTCGCAGGCTCGTGCGCTCCGATTGGTTGAACAGGTCCGATTAGAGAAATGAAGAGATAAAGAGATCACGGCGGGAATCATTTATCCAGACTCTCTTTGTCCAATCTATCTGGTTACTAACAGGTTATGCATATGCAAAGACGGGAACATTCTAGTGCACACATATCACAAAAGCATTAAGTTTGCTTTCCCAAACACACATTGCATCCACCTTACTGCCCCCACACGTCATTAGCTGTTAGAGTAGAATAAAGAAATTGAATAGAAACGGGGAGCCGACAGAGAGGCAGTGAAAGAATATGTTGTGTTGTGTTGGTTTGCTGCTGTGTTCCTTTTGCTTCTCCTTTTTTCTTTTTCTCCCACTGCCCCTGCATGACTTCTCTCCTTCTATTATTTGTTCGGCTCTTTCCACGGCTGTTTTTCTTTGCTGCAGCGCTGTCTTTTATCTCTCCCGCTCTCTCTCTGTGTTTACTGTTCCTGCATCGATCTACCTTGTTGTCTTTCTGTGCCTTTCTCACTACTGGACATTTATCCGCAGCCCTCACTTACTTTCTATTTGACCTGTGTTTGTGTGAGTGTGTTTACTCTTTGTAGCGTGCGTGTGCCCCTGGTCACAGCAGCCGAGACACCTTTTGAGCGCTGTAGCTGGCGCTGGCCTCACTGCAGGCTGCGCTGCGTGGCGGCGATGGGCGTGCCTGAGCATTGTTGGGAAGCGGCCAACTCGACCTCTCCTTTCCACACAGACACACGACACGTTTGTGTTCATAAGGATTATTGTGGGCGGGACGTACTGGGAGACACAAACTCTGTCCTGCATACTAGCCAACCATCAACTTTATCAATAAGTGCAGGTGGGAGTAGCTTCTTCATGCAACAGCGGACTGATCAGCCCATTGCAAGTAGCTTCTTCGGCATCCCTGACCTCTGCCACCTTTCAGTGAGACATTCTTTGTGAAGTCTCTACTGTAACTTTACGGCATTATTAGGGTTAGTAAGTCATTTTCCGATACTTTATGGACTAGATAACCATTAGCATGAACACATTTTGGGCTGCCAGGCTGTGAAGAATCATCTTGACTGGTGTGTATCCTCCTCCAGACATTTGCATGGCCTTTAGTTCATCAGGCGACTCCTCCAGGGGATCATTTGGCCACTTTCCTTCAGGAAATAATTCCATTATCACCAACTTACTTTACAGTTACGACTGCAGACCTGATGAATTGCTTTGGAA